>NC_133661.1:70053868-70353868 GCF_037893015.1 Macrotis lagotis | reverse complement strand
CAGTTGATTAATGATCTCATTAATATGGATACCACCCTCAGGGATGCTGATTGTGATCCATCCACTAGTCCATACCTACACATAAATCCTCCATAAATGATCTTCATAGGTTGGAAGCTTTCCTTTAAGTTTCGGTACTAAATATCAACAGCCCTTGGGTGCCATTCCTTATTCTCAGTTTATAGCCTGCCTGATTCCCAAAAGAATCATATGTTTCCTTGAGATAGCTTTTCTTCCACTCCTTGAGAATATCATCATTCATAATCTATTGCAGTCTACCTACACCCACCTTTACCCTTCACTCAGAATTCTTATTTTTTGCAAGATTATAGTATGTTAAATGATTTTGAACAATGTGACTATAAAAAAAAGATGAGTTTTGTGTAATAGAGCAACTTGGGATCTCAAACAGCAGAATCCATCCAAAAACTCTTCTACCTTTTCAATACTGGGTTCAGCTACTTGTCCATCTAAGACATTTGTACTGATGTACTAACCCATCCAACTGCAGGTCTTAGTTTGGAAAAATAGATGCTCTCCATTGCATTGCTCCTGTGTGTATAACTAGCTCATTTTCATTATGGAGACTTTATAATATTCTAGACCTTGAAACAATAGCCAATAGGTAATCCTAAAATAAGCATGCAGAAGACTTCATCATCTATTGGGAGTTTCTCTTGCATTTGAGTCTTCTATGTTTGTAGCATGATCAAATATCTCCTGGTTTTATAGATTATTTGATATTTGTAGAGGATAATAGAATCAAATTTATTTTGTGCTTGTCCCTTTTCAATGAATCTTGTAATTCTAACATATTTATGGGAGACAACTTATTAGAAGAGTCTTTTAATGTTAGGTTTTGCTCTAGTGAGTCAGATACTTTTTTAAAAAATTAACAATAAACACAGCAGGATTTTATATTTCCTATGTATTTAATTCAATTATATACAGCCACAGAAAATTTATCTGCAAAAGCCAGTCTAATTCCTTCATATATTTTCATACAGGAAAACTTCAATGTCTTAATTATTTTTCTTCCCTAAAGATCTTAAGTTAAAAAATACCTTTGAAGCATAGTTGCTGTTGTCTTCTTCCTTGTTCATTATATTTTAGCAATAATATGGTCCATGATTTTTACTAATCATTTGATATCTTTCCCTGTTTAAGAAATATCACAAATCAGACCTGGTGTCTTATATATTGTTCCACCACTAGTCCAGCTTTCTGATGTGTAGATTTGATCTGTTCCAGCTACTTCTTCCTACGTTATATTCTTAAGTGTTATCTCCATATTCTCATATCATGTACTAAAGTGTTAAAAATTCAAAGGCTGTGATACCATTATCATCAATGATAAGACTAGATCATTCTAGAAATGCTGGCAAATCTGTTGCATTTTCCACCAAAATATTTTCTCCACTTTCATCTTATAAACACCATTGGAATGCTAGGAATGAAGTCATTTTTTTCCCTTTTCACTGTATTTTAATTCATTTTACTCATAATCATCAGTTATCCTTCATGTTTTGCAATGCATCTATATTTGACTACTTCAAATGATTTTCTGCTTCTCAGTGATATCAACTATTCTCCCCCTTCTGACAACTGATTTAGATTAGATTAGGTTAGATTAACTACCTTTCGAAATTATGAATCAGAATCATTTATTCATTCCTCATTTTTCAAAGTCAACATCATATTTAAAAAAGTCAGCATGGGGGCAGCTAGGTGGAAGTGGATAGAGCACTGGCCTTGTAGTCAGGAGTGCCTGAGTTCAAATCTAGCCTCAGACACTTAATAATTACCTAGCTATGTGACCTTGGGCAAGTCACTTAATCCCATTGTCTTGCAACCCCCCCAAAAAATAGTTGCACGCAATTTTTTTTAATCTTAATCTTTTTTTCTAATTTTGTGCTGACTTGGCCTTTGCTAAGTAGTTAATGGGATGGCTGCCCAAAGATGACTGATTCTGAAATGTCTATAATGTCAATATTGAATTGTTTCCTATCTTAAAACAAAAACAATTCAGTTTTTCATAGTACTGTGCTTAGCACTCTTCTGAAAGAAAATAATCATGATATGCATATTTATGACTTCTATGTGGTCTAGAAGTCTTGTCCTCTTTAATTCCTAACCTAACATATTTTCCATAATAATTTTTGCCCATTCCCTGCTGATGTCATTGAATTGATGTCATTGATTAGCAAAGTATATATAGAATTGTTGTGGATCTTGTCAAGTTCTTTACAGAATTTCTCAACTTCTTTCTCCTCTACAATAGTTGATGGCAAGTTACTTTCATGATGGTTCCTCTTTGCTTATGCTCACCTTAAGCATTTCCAAATAAGATGACCAAGTATCCTATTAAATTATGTTACAGGGTTGTCATTAAGTGTAGGATGCAACAAATCCTATCATCTCTTTGATCTGCTCTCCAAAAAGAATATATGAGCCATACCTTCATTTGGATACAATTTCTTTATATCTTCTACTTTTATCTACAGTGAGAATGTCAATAGTGATGTGGTTCAACTCTTCCAGTAACATCAACTCAAATCATTAGAAAAAGATCTCATATTTAGAGTAAGAGCAGTTAAATATTTGTTTGTAAATGATCTAAAATCTTTTTTCCCATTTGTAACATGTTCCCCACTGCCACCATTTCAGAAGTGGAAGGAGGCTATTAAAGATTGAGATGCAATTCCTCTTTTCTTTGTTTTGTAGATTTCTAGCATCAGACAAGTCAATACCTAATGGCCAACCCACTGGTGATAAATTTCTCTGTCCTTAGCCATCTTCAGGCAGCTGACATAGTCTGTGTCTTTGATGATACCTAATCTTTCTAGCTTATTAAAATCTGCCAAAACATGTGTTTTGCTAACATAGCCTTTGGGAACCTTGGATTATCTCTAGGAAATGATGAAGCAGTAAAGTTAGGGTTTTGAAAAGGAAGGAGCACCAACTGTTCTCCTCCTGGATCCCTCCCATCCTGCCAAGGGTTGTGGTTACCTGTGAGGCTCTGTCATGTCAATAGACTGCTTATCACAGTCCAATTTAAAACAAAACCCATGGAAAGTCCCTGTTTCCCTCCAAATCCTTTAATCAGAAGTTTGGTCTTGATCCCAGGGGTTACTCCCCTTCTGTTATGCCTGATAATATCTTTCCCTCTTGAGCAACCTCTATTTCCAGCTCAATAGGACAATCCTGTCACAGAGAGAAAGAAAACAGAGTTAACAGAGTTGGGTTATTGTGAGGAAACTGGCTAATCCATACACCTTGCAAAAAGCTTGTGAGTCAGACCAGAGCAAGGACAAGAGCCAAGGAAGACTTGGGATTGTGGTTCAGCATTGCTCAGCCATGGAAAGGAGCCTACCCATTCTGGACTTGATCCCTTGGGGACATTATGGGTTACACTGTTGATTCCACACCCCCCCCCAGAAGGGAAGTCCTATGTCCCCCAAGGTTAGGATCTGAATGCGATTGTGTTATTTTCCCTCCCTCAATTCTAGGACATTCACATCTAGGAGTTTGATTATGAATTTTTTTTCCCTTCTCATAACATGCTTTTGTCAATGGGGGAAGACCCTTAACAGTTAAGCCCTAGGCATCCTAAAACTTAGCTAATTAATGATAGGGGTTCATGCTTGCCTTCCTGCTCTTTATTTCAATAGGTTTATGATATTATGGCTGTGGGTATTTTGTCAAGAGATATTAACCAAAAGCTATCTAAACCTCATTGTGGAACATTCTTGATCTGTCTTCCACCAAAAGAAAAAAATGCTATAGATGCTGTTCAATACTGCTAGTTTGCCAGTGACCATCAGAGGCCCTCTGACATTTTCCCACCTATCCAGCTGTCCCATATCTTCTCTCCACTTCCCTTTCTTCCATAGGAATATGGGTTTGAAACCCACATCGACCTTCTGAATTCAGAAAGAATCTCATCTCTATCATTTTGTCTTTCTGCTTCCCAGACTCTACAGTATGACATATGAAGTGGCTGGGGGTGGGGGGGAGAAGCACAGGCAGTACCTCCTGAACCAAGGGGAGATTACACTTAAGAAGATTTTTGTCATCTTCATCACATGATGATGTCATCATTCTTGTCTTGCCATATTCACACTTTCAAGGAAGTATAACTTCACAACCTTCATGGAAAAGGGGATATTTCCATCAGCACCAACAACTGGATGAAGTAAGACTAGAGCCTGGAGACCTAAAGTCATGTTCCAGGCTAGAGATAAGAGGTTAGACGTGAAAGAGTTAGTGGGAGATGCAGGTAGAACTGATGGACATAAATGAGCAAAAAGGAGAAGGCTTTTAAGTTCACACAGGTAAAGGTCTTTAGAGTCAACAGCCACAAACTCAGCTGGTCACTATGGAGGAATCCTTGTGACAAGACCGAAGGAAAGGTTTTCTCCACTATGTTCTCAGGAGGTCCTTCCCAAGAAGAAAAGACTATCAGACTCAGTCATACCTTAACTTAATGAATTATCTTTGCCTAAAATCACATCCAAATTTAGAGATTTGTCAACCATTTTCATTTGTAGGACTAATGGAAAGGAACTGAAAGAACATAGCCCACCCATCTCATTTAATAGATGAGGAAAATGAGGCCAAGAAAAGGAATGGATTTGCCCAAGGGTTTACAACTAGAAGCAAAGTCTCCTAATCTCCAATCTTGTCCCACTCTATTGAACTCTCTCCTTATCTTCCATCTTCTACTTATGAGTACATGCTTTAAAATGTGTAAAGCTATCCCAACCCAGGAAGTATGCCAAGGTTCATGAGCACTATCATAAACACACATATACCAATACAAATTCAAATGTCCATACATATACATATATAAACATTTTGTCTATACCCATTTCATCAGCTAGGGAACTACCATGAGGGAAATACCTTTCATCAATGCAGATTAACTTGCCTATGCCTATTTGTTTCTTAGGAGTCACATGGGGAAGTAAAAGCTTGAGTGACTTGTCTATACCAAGCTATGACTTGAACCCAGGTATCCCTGACTCCACCATACCAATGACCTCTCCTATACATCATATAGACCACCATCAAAGTCCAAGATTTAGCTAGTTATAACAATATAGAACGTAAGATTTACCTTCCTCAATCTTATTCCTATAGCTAGCACCTGGGAATGCTGAGTATTCACCATGAAATTTAAAAGTACTATGACTGATTAAAGAGAAAATGGAGATGTGGGTAGAATCATTGGAGTATTTTTGTCAAGCAAATCCCAAACTCTTGGGGCAGCTAGGTGGCACAGTGGTTAAAGCACTGACCCTAGAATCAGGAGGATCTGAGTTCAAATCCAATCTCAGACACTTAATAATTGCCTAGCTGGGTGACCTTGGGCAAGTCACTTAACCCCATTGCCTTAAATAATTTTTTTTAAATTGAAAAAGAGAATTATAAAAGAAAACTCCAAAATCTAACAAAAAGTCAGACACAACTGAAAAAAATAACTAAACAAGGAATGATGACAATGGGGTATTCAGAAAAACATGAGCAGACTTTTGTAAACTGATGTAGAGAGAAAAGAATAAAGCTAAGAGAACAATGACTATAATATTAAAAATAGAGATAGGAATTGGGTCTGCGGTTTGGTTGACCAGTTGAAGAAACTCCTTTTACCAGTTTGGCTCAGCACTTTCTCTTCCACTGATCAGCCTAGAGTCACAGTCATTTTGTGTCAAAGGCAAAACTTGAGCCTTCTTCTTCCTAGCTCTAAGACCAGACCTGCTCGGGGACCTATCCCGAGCCTTCGCCTGGATACATACCTTTCCCCGGTCTTCGGACCCACGGACCCTCCTTTGGGGAAGGAGGGCAATAACTGGACAGAGCACCCGGTTGCAGTCTAACAAGCAGGTCTTTACTGCTTACCTTGCAGCGAAAAATGGCTCTCCTCTTCCCCAGTCCCATCCATTTTATAGTCCTCTGCTCCTCCCCCGAGCTCCTCCCTCATGGGCGGAGCCACTCCTGTTACTGGGGTCCCCAGCACCCATATGGGTGGGTTCACACCCCCAGGCGTCTCCTAGCCCATAGGTGGCCAAGGTGGCCATGACACTTGCTAACATTGAACAGTGCATCACCATTCTTTGGATCTGTTGGTGGGTCAACCATTTCCATATCTACTTAATTATACTGTTATTTAGTCTTCCACAAAAATTTTGAGAAAGTTAAATTCTAACTACTAAATTCTACTATACTATAGATATTACAGAATCTATAGGATTCTCCTAATATACCAGTTTAGTAAATTGTCAAGAAAGGAAATAAAGTTCATGTAACATTGCCTATTTTTCATGAAGCCATGCTGACTGGGTGATCATTACTTCCTTCTCTAGATGTTCATTAATCAACCCTTTAGAAACACATTTTAGAATTTTCCTAACAATGAAAGTCAAGCTCCTTAAAATTGAGACATCTACCCTTTTCCAACCCTTTAGTACCTAGCCTGTTTACCAAGATCTTCAAAAAATCACTAACAATTGCAGTAATCACTTCTGCCAGTTCTTTCATATTTCTTTCCAATAGATGTTGCATCAGATGGAACATCGGACCTAGAGCAAGGAAGATCTGAGTTCAAATCCAGCCTTGGACATTTCCTAGTCATATGACCCTGGGAAAGTCACTTAACCTTTTGCTGTCTCAGTTTCCTCCACTGTCAATAACAGGGTTGTTCTGAGGATTAAATATTTGTAATAATATTTGTCAAATGTCCTTAATAAACACTTGCTTTCTTCCCTCCTTGTGCTTTCCATTCAATTATTTTCCAGCAAATGACTATCAAGTCTGTCTCTGTAGTCTGGGAGGGGGTAAGTGTATGGAACAGAAGCTTCACTCTGAGAGGGTTGTAATGTTGCAAAAGACCCAGCTGTCTCACCTTGAAAAAGGCATTGAAGTTGACCAGTTGGGACCAATATCCAAGTGGACCAGCAGATGGTGCCATTACCACATAGCGCCTTCCCATGACTGGAGTCCAATGGATTGCCATCATCTTCACTAGCTAGCCTCTCATGGTAGCTCCCTGGTGGCTTCACCCCCCTTGCCTTTTTTTCTTTTTTTGGAGGGGTGGGGTTTGCAAGGCAAATGGGGTTAAGTGGCTTGCCCAAGGCCACACAGCTAGGTAATTATTAAGTGTCTGAGGCCAGATTTGAACCCAGGTACTCCTGACTCCAAGGCCAGTGCTTTATCCACTGCGCACCTAGCTGTCCCACCCCCTTGCCTTTCTACATACATTAGGCAACCCAGTTTCTCTGCTTGGGAAGTTGATTGGCCTTTTCACTCAAGAACCTATTATCACAACTCCCCAGAAGTGAAGAAAAGAATAAGGCAATTGAGAACTGGAACCCTAAGCAAGAATGGGAAGGGAGTAAAAGGTATGGTTTCATTAACAGAGAACTTACCCAAGAACCCAGAGGGGTATCCGAGGCAGCTCTCTAGCCATGCCTCAAAGTCAGCAGGTTTACATGATGGGAGATTTGGTGACTAGAACAGGGACAGGAAACCCCTCAGAGCAGTGGACCTCAGGCAATCTTCCCTCCAGTTGTCAGGTTCTTTTATTTTTTTCTGTGACAAATCTTTTTGGCAATCTGGTGACACCTTGGGACCTCTTCATAGAGTAATGTTTTTACGTGCATAAAATTCATAGAATTAAACCAATAATACTGAAATACAGTCCTCAAAGTAATTAAAAAACAAAATTCATTGACCCAAGTTAAGAATTATCACTCTTTTGTCTACCCACTCCCACAGCAGGTTTAAAGACTTCCCCCCAAAAGACTTACCTATGTGTCAACGAACTTCACATGAGGCTCAGGGAAAGAATGGCTCCATCCACAATCCAGGGGGAGCCAAAGACCCAACAGCAACTTCTCTTCAGCCAAGCAAGACCTCCCTTCTACCAACCTCAACACACACCAGATCTCATTTGAGCATGACAACAATAGCCCTTTGCTATCATAGCTATTATCATTGAAACCTCTACTTTCTCTAATCTTGTATAATAAGCTGAAGCTTGCAGATGAATGTAATAATAGTTAGTGTGCCAGCACTGTACTGAGGGTTTTAGAACTATTCTCTCATTTGATTCCACAACAGCCATGGGAGGTAGCCCCATTTTTACAGATGAGGAAGCTGAGACAAATAAGTTTAAATGACTTGCCCTAGTCACACAGCTAGCAACCAAGACAGAATAAACTCACCTCTTCCAGCCTAGGAGGTTTAGTCACCACCTCACTGACTCTAATAATTGCAGTAATATATATAAGCATAAATAGATGTGTATATATATATATATGTATATGTATATATGTGAATATGTATATTTATGTCTACAAATGTTTGTATACATGTGTGTATAAATCTTTACATGCACAGATAAATAATGATAGAAGAATAGATAAATAGATGATAGGTATATAAATAAATAGATGAATAGATAGATGAATATAGATGATAGATGGATAGAGGATAGATGAATAGGTGGATTGATAGATTAATGATAGGTGATAGATGAATAGATAATGGTAGATGAATAAATAGATGGAAGAGAGATGAACAGATAGATTGTAGATAGATGAATTGATAAATAGATGATAGATCAATAAATGGATTAATAGATATATGGATAGATGGATAGGTAGATAGATGATAGATAGATAGATAGATAGATAGATAGATAGATAGATAGATGCTCTCTAGGCCCCTTGTTAGGCCCCTTCACCACTCCCAGGCTAGTTTCCTTAACCTCCAGGGATGGAGCAGCATACCTGAAATTATTTACCTTATAATGATTTAGGGACAATGAGACATCTACTCCTTTCCACCCCAGATCCTGCCCCCTGTTCACAGCCTAGAGCACACAGCTGCTCCCTCTTTTCCAATAGTACCATAATCTCACATCCTCTATTCTAGTTTTATTCCTCAGTGTCTATCAACCAATTTTTCCTACTCTTAGATCTTTGTCCCCTTTTGTCTCAGAAAGGCAGATTTTCAAATGGCATCCTGCTAAATCCCCAAAGACTTACATAAGATTCATTCACATCTCAGAGGAAACTCCAGGGAAACTTAAAGTCCCAGAGCTTCACATTGGAAAATAATCTTAATCTTCCCCTGACATTTCCTCCCAACTTCAAAATAAACACAATGTTTCTAGCTTTATTTTTTACACACTCTAGCAACTTTCCATAAAGTGCTTGGAGATTTAGAATGTTAACACTGGGAAGGACCTTAGGGTTCCACCCTCTTATTAATAGGCCAATCTTTTCCCCTCCCAGTCAGTTGGCAAATAGTCGTGGGAATGAGTCTGCAACACAGTTGGTTAAAGGGTTTGGATTTTATTCCGTAGATTGACATTCCTCAAATTGGGCTCCTGTGCTTCCCCCCCCCCAAAAAAAGACTTTTAAAACATGGGTAGGCAGAAGAGCTGCTAGAAATCTAAAAGGGGCACCAGCAAGCTCATGTTGGTCCTTTGGATGGATCAGGAGCCCACCCTCTGTCAGCAGGTCCCACAGTCTGAGGAAACAGAGAAGAGCTCAGAAAAGGAAATGGGGGAGAGCTGATAAGGACGCAGCTGTGGCTACCCTGTGGGACTCATCACGACACAGCCCTTTGGGGCACCTCCTAGCTGCAGTGTGCCAACAGACCTGCAGGGAAAACCATCCAAATGCCCAAGGTCTCATGCTGCTTTAGGTTGGTTCTCCTGGCAACACAGCCATTTCCAGAGCACTAAGCTGAATGTAACAGCAGGTGTCACTATGGAGGCACGTTTTGGCTGACGCCTATTTTTTTAACTACTAAGGCGAAGGATAAAGTCTTTCTAGAGCAGAATTTTCTTCTCAGCCTGGCCAGCCCAGTAGTGTGGTTTTGTATTGGTCTCTACCCTATTCTTCCACCCTCTTCACCTTTGGAAGAAGGGATTTGTCCAAAGTGATTGTAGTCTAAATAGCCAGCTTCTGGCTACCTTCCTAAGGGGCTCACTCTTTACTCTATGATACAATTGGCCCCAGTCAATGTAGTTCTCTCCCTGCCACTTGGAATTTATGTGATCAAAAATATATTAATGAATTCATAACTACCTAGATGTGTGGCCTTGGGCAACTCACTTAACCTCATTGACTTGCAAAAATAATAAAATAAAATAAAATCATAACTATGGGGCTCTTCTTCCCTTCAGTTGATATGAAGTTTCAGATCAAGATTAAATCCTGACTATCAGCAAAGAGTTTTAGATTTCTGACCTGTTAAAATTCCATATATTTCCAGCTAGTCGGTGGCACCTTCTGTTTTGTCTTTTCCAGAGCAGAAGATACTATAAGACATGTACACAAAGAACTAGAACTTAACAAAGACATTTTTATGTGAAACAAATAAGAAAATAAAAACAGCTTAATGAAATAGCAAGAAAAGAGCAGAAATATCTGCTGGGGGGGGGGAGGATGTAGAGCCAAGATGGCAGCCTAAAGGCAGGAATTCCCAGGGAACATGTTCCCAAAAAAACTCCAAAAGCCATCAAATTATGACTCTAGTCAGGGGCAGAACCTACAGAAAGACTGAGTGATACAATTCCCAGTTCAAGACAACTTAGAAATTCCACAGGAAAGGTCTGTTTCACCAGGACTAGGGGTCGGAAAGAGCCACAGCATAATACAGCCAACAGGAGCAAACCAGTTCCAACCTTCCAGGAACAGCCCATGGGTCCTTGGGGGTGCCTGGGTCTGTTGCAGAGGGGGCGGTTTCCAGACCTCTTGGCCCAGGGATCACTGGGGACAACTTGAAAGGGTGGTGAGAGAACTTTGCCATACCAGAGTGAGCGTGGAGTGGAGTGCCAGCCTCAGAGCAGACCTGCAATGAGAACCTGGAGCGGGAATGGGGGAAGCCAGCCTGCCCCAAAGCATAGCCCAGAGACAGTAAAGGGGTCAAGGGAGACTGCAGAGGTCTCTCCACTCTCCCTGGGGCAGGACTCTACTGTTTGAATTCTGCAGTTTGGGCTCCCATCCCACCATAGCTGAGCAGGGATCCAACTCACAGCTCCAGGGAAGAGGGGAGGACTTGTGATCATTCACATCCCAGAGCACAGCAAGGGAACAGTCAGAGCCTCTCATAAGACCTTGGAGGAATTAAGGTCCCTGTGGGTTGTCCCAAAAAACCCCACCAAATCCTTGGAAGTGCCATAAATCAATCATAGACTGAGGAAATGAGCAAACAACAAAAAAGAAGAATCTGACCATAGAAAATTAGTTTTGTCCCATGGAGGATCAAAATGCATGCTCAGAAGATGACAAAGTCGAAGCTTCTATATCCAACACCTCTAAGAGAAATAGAAAATGGGCATGGCAATAGAAGAGCTCAAAAAAAACTTTGAAAAGCAATTAAGTGAGGTAGAGGAAAAATTGGGAGGAGAAATGAGAATGATGCAGACAAACCATGAAAACCAAGTCAGCAACTTGGTGAAAGAAATACAAAAAATACTGAAGAAAATAACATGGTAAAAACCAGTTTAGGTCAAATGGAAAAAAACAACCCAAAAGGCAAATGAGGAGAAGAATGCATTAAAAAGCAGAATTGGCCAGCTGGAAAAGGGGACAAAAAAGCTCTCTGAAGAAAATAACTCCTTCAAATGTAGAATGGAACTAAAGGGAGCTGATGACTTTGTGAGAAATCAGGAAGCAATTAAACAATGCCAAAAGAACCAAAAGCTAGAAGAAAATGTGAAATATCTCATTGGGGGACAGCTAGGTGACAAAGTGGATAAAGCATTGGCTCTGGAGTCAGAATGACCTAAATTCAAATGCAGCCTCAGACACTTAAAAATTGCCTACCTGTGACCTTGGGCAAGTCACATTTTTTAAAAATTTTTCATGCCAGCTAGCTGCCCCAGACAAGTCACTCTTAACCATTATTGCCTTAAATTTAAAAAAAATTAAGTAAAAAATAAATATCTCATTGTTAAAACAACTGACCTCAAAAACAGATCCAGGAGATTATTTATTTTTTTATAGAATAGAAATTTATTTATCAAATCTTAGACATAAAATGGTTACAGTTCACATGACAATATATTTTTTGTTTTTGTTTTTTTTCTTATAACACCTGAGTTTAAATAAAAACACTGTGATGGAATTGTAGAACTATAAAATGAAAAATAAAAATTCAGCTCAATTGATTATCTCCTTTTATATACCTTCAATGCATTGTGTACTGCTAATGTACATTGCCTTTTCAGATTGCATTCTTGAGACTGTTGTGTTAGAGATGGTTCATTTAATAATAGACCATAAGGAAGGTAGACTGAAAGGCTTTCTTACAAACTCAGGATGAAGGGCAAATAAAGGTTGAAGAATATGCCGTTCAAGTGCTAGCTTCTCCAAACATTCTCACTAAACCCAGTTCCTAACTCTGCAAAGGCTGAGAAGAACCCTGTGGCCTAGTTAACAGAAGGGAAATCTGTCTTCCCCCAAAGTGATAGGGAATAATACCACGGTCTAACTTTTGTATTCTCCCAGGAGAGATAATGTAAAAATTATTGGGCTACCTGAAAGTCATGAACAGGAAAAGAGTCTAAACTTCATTTTTCAAGAAATAATACAGCAAAATTGCCCTGAAATCCTAGAAGCAGGGGGTAAAATAGACATTGAGGGCATTGACTGGTCACCTCCTGAAAGAGATCCCAAAAGAGAAACTTCCAGGAATATTTCAGCCAAACTCCAGAACTCCCAAGTCAAAGTGAAAATACTAAAAGCTGCCAGAAATAAACAATTCAACTACCATGGCTCTATAGTCAGGATTACACAGGATCTGGCAGCATCTACATTAAGGGCTTGTAGGACTTGGAATATGATACTTCAGAAGGCAAAAGAGGTTGCATTACAACTGAGAATCAACTACTCAGAAAAACTGAACATCCTCTTTCAGGGGAAAAGATGGACTTTCAGTGAAACAAGGGACTTTCAAACTTTCCTATTGAAACACCTAGAGCTGAACAGAAAGTGTGATCTCCAAGTACAGAACTCAGGTGAACTATAGAGGGGGGTGGATGAGAAGGACTAATTATGAAGAACTTAATGATGTTGAACTGTTTGTATTCCTACATGGGAAGAAGATACTGATAACTCATATGAACCTCCTCATTTATAAGAGCAGCTAGAAGGAGCATATATATAGACAAGGCACAGAAAGGAGCTGAATATAATGATATAGTATGGTGTAAAGATGAAGCCATTGGGTGTTAAAGGAAAGTACTGGGAGGAGCGGAAAGGAGAGGAAGAAGGGACTAAGGTATTTCACATTAAAAAGTCAAGAAAGCACTTTTGCCATAGAATGGAACAGGGGAAGGCTAGGGGGAATGAGTGACTCTTCATTCTCATCAGAATTGGCTCAGAGAGGAAGGATTTGCATGAACTGATGCTGAGCAAGATGAGCAGAACTAGAAAAACATTGTACACCCTAACAGCAACATGGGGGCGATGATGATCCTTAATGGACTTGCTCATCTCATCAGTGCAACAATCAGGACAATTTGGGACTATCTGCGATGGAGAATACTATCTGCATCCAGAAAAAGAATTGTGGAGTTTTAACAAAGACCAAAGACTATTGCCTTTAACTTAGGGGAAAACCCGTTATCTTATTATGCAATTTTGCTATCTCTTATACTTTATTTTTCTTCCTTTAAGGATAGGATTTCTCTCTCATCACATTCAACTTAGATCAATGTATACCATGGAAACAATAAAGACTAACAGACTGCCTTCTGTGGGGGAGGGGGAGGGGGGAATGAAGTAGGGAAAAAAATGTAAAACTCAAATAAAACCTTTCTTTAAAAATATGGCACAGGGGGTGCATAGGTGGCACAGTGGATAGAGCACTGGCCCTGATGTCAGGAGTACCTGAGTTCAAATTTGGCCTTAGACACTTATTACCTAACTGTGTGGCCTTGGGCAAGCCACTTAACCCCATTCACCTTGCAAAAACCTAAAAAATAAAAAAATATAAATTTAATGGCTCAGAGAGGAAATAATACACACACTTAATACAGTATAGAAATCTATCTTACCCTAGAGCAAAATGAGAGGAAAGGGATGGAATAGGGGGAATGGAGGGGAGGGGAGGGAAGGGGGGAGTAGGTGATAGAAGAGAGGGAAGATCATGGGAGAGGGTTCTCAGATACAACACACTTATGAACAGAGACAGGGTGAAAGGAGAGAGAGAATGGAATAAATGAGTGTGGGGAGGAATAGAGTGGAGGGGGAAATACAGCTAGTAATAGCAACTGTGAGAAAAATATTGAAGCAACTTCTCTGGTGGACTTATGATAAAGAAAGCAACTCACCCGAGAGTTAGAGCTGTTTAAATCTGGAACACATACCAAAGCACACTTCTTTTCTCTCTAACTCTTCTTGAGGTTTC
Source organism: Macrotis lagotis (assembly GCF_037893015.1). Classification (NCBI taxonomy): domain Eukaryota; kingdom Metazoa; phylum Chordata; class Mammalia; order Peramelemorphia; family Peramelidae; genus Macrotis; species Macrotis lagotis. The sequence continues at coordinate 70,339,438 of NC_133661.1, read as the reverse complement.
TCTATCTTTTTTTGGGGGGGTATGCTTATTCTCACAACAAGATTATTGTAATAATATAAAATAAATAAACTAAAAAAACTAAAAAAGAAGAAAAAATACCTGCTACAATCATGCGCCAGACAAAGAGGGGAAGGTATTATAGGTTTTTTATCAAAGGGATAGTCACAACTAATGGGAATGAGTCTGCAACACAGTCTGTTAAAGGGTTTGGATTTTATTCTGTAAATTGACATTTCTCAAATTGGGCTTCCGTGCTTCCAAAAAAAAAAGACTTTTAAAACATGGATGGGCAGAAGAAGAAATATCACAGCTGCTGGAAATCTAAAAGTGTCACCAGCAAGCTCGTGTTGGTCCTATGGTTAGATCAGGATGGACTCAGTCCCAATACCAGCCTACTTATTACTTCTCAGTCATGGAACTCACACTGCACCCAATCACGGTGGGGCTGCAACCTTGGTTACTTTCTTGGCTCTGTCTCCTTTCTCCTTTTATTCCTATAGAAATATTCTAAAGTTCCTACAGTTTGTCCCAACTCCAACCTCAAGATATATCCAGTCTCTTTCAAGGCTGTAAGGACTACAAGTCTCAGCATTCCTAACTAGGTTTCAGACCTTTTGCTCCATCTATTAGAAAATCAGTACAAATAAGTCTCACTAACTGATTATACTAAAACAGGAACTCCCAACCTGGAGTCTGTGAACTTGGTAGGTAGGGAGATAGATAGATAGATAGATAGATAGATAGATAGATAGATAGATAGATAGATAGATAGATAGATAAATGATAGACAGATAGACAGATGGACTGATGGATGGATGATGGATGATGGATGGATGGATGGATGGATGGATGGATGGATGGATGGATGGATGGATGGTGGGTGGATGGACAGATAAAAGAAGTGTATTTCAATATAATTGATTTCTTTGTAATCCTATGCATTTAGTGTTAAGCATTTAAAAACATGATTCTAAGAAGCGGACTACAGATTTCATCAAATCACCCAAGGGGTCCATGGCACACATGAAGCCCTGCTCCCATATGCAATTTTCATGATACTGCAGGAAAGAATAGTGTCCTAAGGAGTTAAGAACAAAAGCATGGTTTTAATAGGTCTAGGACGAGCAGGACAGCTGTCCAATCTTGATCCACTTTGCCTCTCATGAGTTGATCCTAGAGAGGTCTGCAGAACAGAAATTCTCAGTCTGAGAGGAGAAGCTTTTGACCCAGTGCTTGGATAGGCCCCATTTAAGGGCTGGCAGATATAGCACTCTATCAGAGAGCAATAATCCAAAAGTATGGGGGCAGAGAAGGAATTGGATAGGAAAAAGAGCCTGGGAGAGAGAGAGAGAGAGAGAGAGAGAGAGAGACCTCATAAGAGGGGTCCTGGTTCTCCTTTATCTATGTTTTCACTCCCAGAGCTAGCTGTCTTTCTATCATAGTCACTCCCCTACCAAACCCAGCCCAGTACTTACAATTTTTCTATTGTTTTACAAAATTATAGACATGTTAGCATGAATCTTGACCTGAAAATCAACCAACAGAATTGAATAAAAAGGGTTAAAAGAAGGAAGGAAGGGGTAGAAAGGTAGTAAGAAGGAAAGAAGGATGGGAAGAGAAGAAAGGGAAGAGTAGGAAAGAAGGAAAGATGGGAAGGGGAAAAGTAAGAAGAAAAGGAAGGAAGAAGGGGAGAAAGAAAAGAAGGAAGGAAACAAAAGGAAAAAGAAAAGAAGAGGAAGTGAAGGAGAAACATTAAGTGTTCACTACTTATAAAGCATAAAATAAACACTAGGGAAGCAAATCTAAAAGCAAAATGATCTGAGCCCCCATTAGATGTATGGGAAGTAAGAGAATTGAAACAGTCTCAAAAGAACAGCAGGTGAGGAGGCCAGCCTAAGGAGGCAAGTGGAAGTCTCACCAGTCTACACATGGTGCCTAACATTGTGCTGCACAGAAGAAAACCCAAAGTCCTGGGTGATTTTTGTGGGTGTGGAGGTTTATTTAAAGCCCTGTATATCTTGCCTCAGGTAGGAGTCCATGACCAGAATCTAAGCTAAGGGAAGGAAGCTAGGAAGTCATCTGGACTTTCACAGGAAGTACATAAGAAGGAACATATTATAATATTTTTTTATCAATGAATATCTTATTACTTCTAGAAATTCTGCCTTCTGTGACCTAGAGATATTTATTCTGCTTCCCCAGTAACTGGCTACTATGGACCAGGGTAATGACGATGAACCCCATGTTTGAGGTTGATGAAGCATGTTCAGCTTGAAGGGGCAAATGTGAGGTTTCTTTACAATATAAAAAACACCTCAAATAGACAGTGTAAATAGAGAACCTTCCCAGAAGGGCAGAGAGAGGTGAGACAGCCAGTATTTCACTCTTCACATGGCATATCCACCATATGCCAAGAGGCCTGGAAGAAAAGAGGCAGATCAATTCAGGCCTTTTTTCTTCCCTGTAGTACATGGAATTGGACTAGTTAGATAAGAAAGAAAGAACCGGTGAAAGTTCCAAATCATTTTAACTATTATAAATACACAAATTAAAAATAAAGGACATAGAAAGATGATATCTGCATGCAGAGAAAGAACCAATAAATAGAAGTATGTAGAATAGTTTTACACACATATATATATGTATTTATATATACAGACACATACAATTTATACATACATATGTATATATGTATATTAATATATTCACCCCTACTTTTGTCTAATTGGAGCCATCTCCAGGAGGTAGTAGGGAGGGAAGGAAAAAAAAAGAAATTTACAGTTTAATTTTATTGTGTAATTTAAAAGGAATAGCATGTACATAACAGATTTTTTGTTTCATGTGCAATCATCTTTTTATTTAAAAAATATGTAGTACTTCATATGTATTATCTCCTATCTCTGCAAAGAAAGGAGGAATGGACCAACATTCCCATATCTGTGCTTTGGTAACGAGGTTGATTATTAAAATTCACAGCATTCAGTTTCAAAAAAAAGAAATTTCCAAGGATCATTTATTCCCAAGGTAGTAGCCTGAAAGAATGAATGAATGAATGAATGAATGAATGAATGAATGAATGAATGAAAACATTTATTAAGTGCTTACTAGGTGGCTCAATGGATAAAGTATCTGGAATCTGGAATCAGGAAGACCTGAGTTCAAATTCAGCCTTGGACAATCACTAGCTTTGTGGCCCTGAGCAAGTCACTCTGTTTGCCTTAATCTTCTGGTCCTTGGGGTCATAAAGTCAACTCCATTATTAGGAATAGATGGGGAGTGAGGAAAGAAGAAAGAAGTAGAACGAGAAGTGTTGCCCCCAACCAGACTCTTCTTCACACAGTCCATCTGCACTCCCTTAGCTAAGATGGCAAAAGAACCTGAAACAAACTTTCCTTTCAAGTCCTCTTCCTAACCATGTTCCCACAGTCTCCTCTAGATAGAATGTAGAATCCAGTCTTAAATGAACTGAAGCCCCCTTAGCCACACCACACACACACACACACACACACACACACACACACACACACACACACACACAGACACAAACCCCTACACTCTTCTCAACCCCTAGGATAGTCTCCTTTGTGGAGGAACTATACATGTGAGCAGAGCTACGATCATTGATTTTAGAGCTATAAGGGCACCGTCAGCTCAGGGTTCTGGCACCAAAGAAGCATTACCCAGTGAGACACACCTGCCCAGCTCTATTTCTGATAGCTCAGTTACTGCTGTGGGCATACCATCTGTCACCTATATATTCATCCTCAGTTCTCTATCCACAGTGAGAGTCACCTCAGCAGCCAGGAGTCAGCAAGATGTCCTTCCAGGGTTCCAGGGAATCCTTGGCATCTAATGTGAGCTGCAATGGGACGGAAGTAATTCTTTATCTGTGTGTTTTAAGGGCATCGGATATAAGGATAGAGAATGAAATGGTCAAGTTGTGATTAAGTCCAGGGACTAAGAAGAACATTCATCTAACTGAGATCAGAGTCAGGATAGAAATGGGAGGGAGGGGCAGCTAGGTGGTGCAGTGGATAGAGCACCAGCCCTGGAGTCAGGAGTACCTGAGTTCAAATCCGGACTCAAACACTTAATAATTACCTAGCTGTGTGGCCTTGGGCAAGTCACTTAACCCCATTGCTTTGCCAAAAAAAAAAGAAAGAAATGGGAGGAGGGTAGGGGGAATTACATGCACTTGTTGACATAACCACACATTCATTAAGGAAGCATTTATGATGCACTTACTATATGCTAAACCTCATGTTAGATACAGGACAGATGCAATTAACCAGTCAAGAAAGATTTTTTTAAGAGCTTACTATGGTCCAGGAACTGTGTTAAATATTGAGAATATGGAAAAGGCAAAAAAATCAACAAGAGTTCAGTCCAGTGGGAGAGACAAGCATGCAAATAAATATGTATATACAATATACATTCTGTATAAATAGAGGATAATCTTGGAGACAAAGGACTAGTAGCAGAGAGACTAGCAAAGGTGCCAGAAAAGGGGAGAATTTGAGTTGAGTCTTGAAGGAAACCAGAGAAATCAAGAGGCAGCAATGAGGGGTCAAAACACTGTAGTCTTGCTGGACAGCCAATACAAATGCAGAGTGGGGAAATGGAGGATCATGTTCAAGGAACAGCAGAGTGCTTAAAGGGTAATTAAGTATAAGAAGACTTGAAAGGTAAGAAGGAGTCAGGTCATGAAGGGCTTTAGATACCAAATGGAAGATTTTAAATTTTGTTCTAGAGATCATCAAAAGCCACTGGAGTTTATTTTTAAATATTTTTTTTTATCTCATTATATATTTCCCAATGACAGGACTGACAATGAGCCCCTGGAACGTCAGTCCTTCATAGAAAAAAGAATGGGACTCAACTGATTCAGTAAATCATTCCACTAAAAAAAAAAAAAAAAAACCAAGATACTCTAGCCCTGATACCTTTATCAGATAAGATCATCTCTGTTGGATGAGTCAAAGACAATAAATAAATCTATGCCTGGTCATGCCTTCTAGGTCTTCTCAGTTTAGTTTGGAAGTGAAAAACCAGGAGATAACAGTTCCTAACAAACTTTGGTGGGGAAAAGAAAAACCTTGGACTTCTTCCCTCCCCCCCCAACCCCTCAGAGTAGTACTTTGTGTGATTGAAAGGGTTGAAGGATTTGGACTTCTCTTTGATATCCTGGTGGACGGTGACTGCAGCAGAAGCCAATGACAAACTAGACATGCTGAGGAATGGTAGCTTTAGGACTTCACAAGGAGAAAACTCTACTATACTTAGGTAGAAATTCACAAAGGCCTCAAGAAAGGGAGAAAAGGTCTTCCAGTAAAAAGAAAAAACAACAGGAATTGCAAATTAACCTCTTTGCCACACATGCTCTAAACTTAAGCATACATCCCTTGAACTCTGTATGTTCTTGAGGGGAAAATATGCCCTTAATTTGTGTGGATTTTTTACCAATACTTTGGAACATGGTGTTTTGTCAGATCTGTATTTCTAAAAGCTAGTTGTTTGGTTGACATTAATATCAATATGTAATCAATAGGGTTTGTAAGTTATAATACTAGGAAAAACAACTTCAATTCCTCAAGGCCTCTAGATCCTTGAAGGGAAAAGTAGCAATTACCCTCCGGGGACCCAAAGTACCAGAATGAGTGGGAGTTGGGGAATATTTGGTAGCCTTAAAACTCTACATAAAGCAAGTGAGCTATGATGGGGTCTAGGACTCCCAGAGAGATGTGACACTAAGTTTAGAAAAAGGAATATAGTATGTGCTATATGGACAAAGTAGAAAATACCCAAATTCCCCTCCAAACAACTTTAAAAATAATAACCCAAAATGAATTCTGGAGTGACAGAACTCACAAAACGATGAGGTGACACAATTTTCCAGCCCAAGACAACTTAAAAAAACTCAGAAAATAATTCCTTAAAAATGAGAACTTGGGAAGCTGAAGCAAATGACTGCATGGGATATCAAGAAACAATAAGTTGGAATCAAAAGAATGAAAAGATAGAAATAAATGTGAAATATCTTCTTGGAAACATGACTGACCTGGAAAATAGATAAAGGAGAAATAATTTAAGAATTACTGAACTACTTGAAAGTCATGATTTTAAAAAAAGAGTCTAGATATCAGGTCAATAAATTATCAAAGAAAACTCTCCTGATATCCTAGAACCAAAGGGTAAAAATAGAAATTGAAAGAATTCATTGATATGGGGGGGGGGCAACTAGGTGCCACAATGGATAGAGCACTGGCCCTGGAGTCAGGAGTACCTGAGTTCAAATTCAGTCTCAGACGCTTACTAATTACCTAGCTGACCTTGGGCAAGCCACTTAACCCCATTGCCTTGCCAAAAAAAAAAAGCTAAAAAAAATTCATTGATAACTTCCTAAAAGAGATCCCAAAATGAAAACTCCCAGGAACAGCCAAATTCTAGAGCTCCCAGATCAAGCAGAAAATATTGTAAGCAACCAGAAAAAAATATTTCAAATACTGTGGAGCCACAGTCAGGATAACACAAGATTAAGTGAATTCTACATTAAAGGATTGGAGGGCTTGGATTATGATATTCTAGAGAACAAAGAAACTAAAATTACAATAATGGATCACCTACCCAGCAAAACTGAATATAATCCTTTAGAGAGAAAGAAAAGAGATATTTAATGAATAGAGGACTTCTAAATATTCTTGATGAAAAGAATAGAGTGAATAGAAAATCTGATTTTCAAATACAGGACTTAAGAGAATTATAAAAAGGTAAATTTTAAAGAGAAATCACAAGGATTTCAAAATGATCACACTGTTTACATTTCTACATGGAAATATTATATTTGTAACTTAAGAACTTTATTACTATTAGGGCAGTTAGAAGAAGTATACCTAGACAGAGGGCATGAATGCAAGTTGACTATAATGGAATGATTTTTTAAAAAATAAAATTAAGGAAATGGGTAAAGGGAAAGAAATAATGGAGTACATTATCTCCCAAAAAGAGACACGAAAGGAAGAGCTTTTACAGTGGAGGGGAAGATGGGGGGGAGGTGGGGCAGGCAATGTTTGAACCTCTATTGGTCCCCAAAGGGAATAACAAGCGCACTCAGCTGGATGAAGAAATCTATCTTGCCTGACAGGGAAGTAGGAAGGGAGGAGGATAAAAGTAGGAAGGAAAGTTAGTAGAAAGGGGGGCAGATTGGGGGAGGTGGTGACCAGAAGCAAAACACTTTTGAGCATGGACAGGATGAAAGCTGAGAGAGAGAGAGAGAGAGAGAGAGAGAGAGAGAGAGAAATAAGCAGTTAGTAATCATAAATGTGAATGTGAATGGGTTGGAACAGAAGGTATTATGTTTCACAAGAAAATGGGGTGGGGAAGAAGAGGAAGGGAGGAGAAGAATTTGGTACTCAACACTTTTAAAAATGAAAATTAAGTGGCAAGGAAGATCAAAACACAACCTCAGAAGAAGGTTCCTGGATGAAATTGATTTGGTAACCCTAAAACCCTACATAAAGCTTCTGAGCTGTGATCAGGCCTAGGACTCCCGGAGAGACTTGACGTTAAGTTTAGCAAAAGGGAAGGAAAAACCAAAGATTGTCCAGAAGCTGCTCAGGTTCTTTCTTTCCACCTGCTTTCTTAGGGACAAACCTAAGAGGATACCTACCAGCTAGGGTATCCCTTGAAGCTTTTGCTGGGATGCAGACTTCTGTAGTTCATGCTATTGAGGGGTCAATTAGAAAATCAAACCCCATACCCTTTCAATTCAAAGTAATAATTTTAAACTTGTCTTCTATGTCCAAGATATTGTGCTTGACATTGGAATTATAAAAATAGATACCATCAACAATCTTATGTGAACTCAATTTTACATGAACAAAGGATATTTGGAGTTCATCCATAGTCTTGTTAAAACTGAAGATTACTATGATAAAGAATGCTATTCATCCCCAGAGAAAGAGTTGATAGTAGCTGAAATAGGTTGAAGCAGACTTTTTAACTTTATTTTTATTGAAGTTTCTTTTGGGGGGGAAGGGAAAACCTTTGTTTTCTTTCATGACACAAATATTCTGGAAATGTTTTGCATGACTACACCTGTATAACCTATATAAAATTGCTTTCTCAATGGGGGGGGTAGGGAGATAGGAGGAAAAGAAAGAAATGGAAATTCAAAGTTTTAAAAATGAATGTCAAAAATTGCTTTTACATATAACTGGGAGAAAAACCAAAATACTAGAAAGAAAGAAATTTAATACAAAAAATATGTTACACAAATTGGAGATTGCCACCTTGCTTTTGGTGGGGTTCCAGGTTCATCAAGCAATTTAGGTGAACATTTCTTCATATCTAGAGATATGAGCCCCTACTATGCCAGATCATTCCAAAGTTATTAGTAACACAGCAGAAATTTGCTCCAGGGTGCCAAGGGAAGGGGGTATTTTTTTTCCTTGGAGGAACCATACCCTCCATGGCCATCATCTACATGCCTTATTTTTTATCCTCCAACAGCCATGCCACTATATAAGCACCATCCCAAAGTCACCCACCCTCCCCAGATTCCTATTGTCATGGTGTCTTACGGGGGTCCCTTCTCCCTCAAACCCCAAGAAGGCAAGAACCAAATCATACCCTCTCTAGAATGGTCATGGCTTTGTTGTGATTGTCTCTATTTCATAGCCCCTAACTCTCATCTCTGCCTTTTCTCTCCTCTGCATCCAGACTGGGCTTCTTTCTGTTAGGTTCATTTCTCTTATTCCCTTTTTAATATCCTTATCTAATTTGTCCATTAAAGTAATACCTTATGATGATGTGGTTGTTACCAGAGAATTTCTGAGCTGAAAGGAATCTCAGAAACCATTTAGTCAATCCATACCTGGAACAAGAATTCTCTCTATAATGTAGATCCCAGCAAGTGGTCATCTAGTCTTTGCTTAAACCCCTTCAATGAATATCCAGTTTAAGATATTCAAGATACAAGACTTGAACTTTCTACATTATTATTTATAATAATATTATATAAATATCATATCACATACATATGGTATTTATATAATATTATTATAAATTTATAATAACCTATAGTATCCTTTTGGATATTCCAAATCTAGAAGAAATTTTCTTTTCCTAAACCTCTAAGCAACTTGCATCCAATGCTCTTAGTTCTGTCTTCAGAATAAGTCCATATGATTCCCTTCAAATATTTGAAAGAGCCAAGACTTTGACTGGGTCATTTTCTAGTGAGGGATACTAAGCTAGTCTTTTCCTCACTGCAACTCTGGCTATGTGACATCTAGTAGAAAAAGTGTTAGCTTTGGAGTCAGAAGTCTTGCATTCAAATTCAGTTATGACACTTCCTAGCTGCTTGGACAAGTCTACTCCCATCCCTTCTACTCAAAAAAAAAAATTCCCAGTAACATCTTAATACCAGATGATACATGAAGTCAGATGGCAAGATATTTAATTAAAACAAAATAAAAATATAAATACAAGGAACTCAGTAAGGTAATAATTGCCCTTAGCATCCATACCAAATGAGTTCTATTCCTAAAGATTACCAAGGAACATTAGTCAACTTGCCTACTGTTTCCCAACACAGTAAAAGAGCACAATCAGATCACTTATGGCTTGGTTTTAAAGATTAGTCTGAAATCTGAAAGTACTTATTCAATATCAGTCTAAGTTTCTTTCCACATGGCCCTGAAGGGGCTAAATTCTCAAATATTTGAATTTCAGAACCAAGTCTGTGCCGACAGTGTCTGTGCCAAGCATTGGCATGGCTTAACTACAGTTGCCCTTCCTTTCCATCTGTCTTCTCTTTGCTACTATCCATATTTCCAGCCACCTAGTTCAAACAACCTTTTATGAGATTCTTAAGTGCTTTTTTTAGCCTTTCCATGCTGGGAGCACTTCTCATCCAAAGTATGCAGTGGGTAATGTTGCCACACCAAAGGCTTTCTGGGAAATGCAACCCACATAATCCACACCACCACCCTCTAACGTGTGTGAGGTTCTCTTGGCTGCAAATATTGAGGGAACATGAAGCCCATGGACATGCCCTCCACATAAAGAGATAAATGATCTCACTAGAAGGAACTCAGAGGCACTGCTGGTATTATGAAGCTCTGGACAAGAAACTTAAGACCTTAATGGAAAGCAGTTAGTATTTTTCATCAGTACTGCCAATTAAAGGTAAAGGTTAAAAATAGAAAAGCAAACTTCAAAAATGAGCAAGATGTTTTCTGAGAACAGAATTTGGATTTCTCAACCTTGCCTTTTCATGCAGGAAAGATGATGGGCTCTTGGCCAGGAATGGAATCTCTCTAAAGAAGAATGTATATATACATAAATACATATATATATATATATATATATATATATATATATATATTTGCCTAGAGGTTTGCAAATATGATCAAGAGGGCTTTAAATTTTAAATGGATAGTCTAGGGTTATCTAGTATAAAGATGTATTGGTGAAGGTTCAGATCTTTAGATATGAGCAAATAACTTAATGAACCTGAGTATAGTTAAAGAATATCACATTTACATGTAACATGTAAATCTCCAGAAGTGTTGTCTTCAGTTTTCACAAGTCTCTGGTGGCTCTAAGAAATATGTTCAAGGAGAACCAAAACATCTTTTGTTCGTGAAAATTGAGTCATGTAAGATTGAGTTCATATAGAATTGTTTATGTAGATGAAATCTGTTATCTATTTCTGTAATCCCAGTGTCTAGCACAATGTCTTACAGAGAGTGTTGTTGAGTCTTTTCAGTCGTGTCCAACACTTTGTGATCCCATTTGGGAGTTTTCTTGGCAAAGACACTGGAATTGTTTGTCATTTTCTTCTCCAGCTCATTTTATAGATAAGGAGCTGAAGCAAACAGGATTAAGTGACATTGTAAATCCAGGCTTACACAGTTAATGTCTAAGGCTGGATTTGAAGTCAAGCCCTTCTGATTCCAGCTCCAGTGCTCCATTCACTGTAGCAACTTGTGCCCTAGTAGTCACATTTAATAAATATTTTTCTGAATTAAATGAGACAGGGATCTGGGTTTTCAATGGGTCTGAGTTACCAAGCATATTGCTAAAATCCCAACCTGAGATGTTGTAGGCCTGCTCCAAGGGGCAGTGTCAGAGGAAAGAAGGAGACATGTACAAAGAAGAGATGTTTCAAAGGTAAATGCAAAAATACTTGGCAATAGTTGGGGAAGGGGAAGTTGAGAGAGCGAAGAGTTAGGGATAATACTTAAGTAGTAAGCCTGGGTGACCAGGAAGATGATTGGTTCCCTTGACATTATTAGGGAAATTTGGAAGGGGAAAGTTTGGGGAGAAGTAATGAGGCCAGTTTTAGACATGTTGAGTTTGAGATGTTGATGAGTCATCCAGTTGGATATGTCTGATAGGAAGTTGGAAACAACTATAGAATTCCAGAGAAAGGTAAAGGGATGGATAAATAAATCTTAGATCATCAGCATAGACACAATCATGAAAACCATGAGGGCTGATGAATATAGAAGAAGACAAGAGGACCAAAGAAAGCAAGAAGGAGCAAACAGACAGGGAAGAGGAGAAACAGAGGAATGTCAAAGAAACCTAGAGAGAACAGTGTATCAAAGATAAGGTGATGGACCAAGTCAAAAGTTATAAGTGAGGTCAAAAAGAAAAGACAATTAGATCTTACAACAAGATTATTGGTAACTTTGCATAGAGCACCTTCAGTTGAATGATGTGGTTGGGAACCAGACTGAAGAAAGTTAAATGAGTGAAAGGAATGGCAATTGATTGTAGAGGGTCTCCTCTACACGGGGACAGTAGGGATGGACAGATCACGAAAAGGGCTTCTTTGAGGATGGGAGAGAAATGGACATTTATAGGCAATAGGGAAGTAGCCAGTGAACAAGGAGAGACTGAAGATGAGTGAGAGGATGGGGATGATGGAGGAGGAAATCTGATGAAAGAAGCAGGATGGGTTAGGATTGCTTGAACAGGTAGAGGGACTGTCTTTGGTAAGGAGAAGGGCCACCTCTTCATGTGAGGTAAGAGTGCAAGAGGAGAGAGTGGTAGAAGGCATCTGGGAGATGTGAACTGAAGAGAAGGAAAAAAAGAGGGAACTCTCGGAAAATGATCTTGATTTTTGCAGTAAAATTTGAGACAGTCCTCAGCTAAGCAAGGAAGGTAGGAGAAAGTTTGGGGAGAGTGAAAAGCTTTAGAAGAACCACTGTGGCAAGTGGTGTCGTTGTTTGTCCTTTATTCTCTAAGAGAATCATGACATTAGGGAGATGATGCCATGATATGCAAATGAATTAGATTTAAGTGAAGGAGCGCTGTACAAAGTCACCAGCCTCACTTTCTCCTCCAGAGTCATCTGGGTCCAGTGGCAAGATATTGAACAGGCTAATTTGGGATGAGTAAGTAAAAGGGTTGTCTTGCTCAGTCAAAGTTATGCAACATGAATTTGTAATGCACATTCCACATGATTTCATGATTTTCACCAGCTTTTTTCAGCAGTAGGTGCATAGGAGTGAAGGAAAAGAATGGTGGGAGGATCCAAGACTAAGACTTGGCAAGGCAAGATCAACCCTGATAATATAAGGGACAGGGACATGCAGTCAGAGGAAGCAGAGGAGGCAGAGCCATGCAAACCACAGATTGTGCAATCCCTCGCACGCTGGGTTGAGCACATAAAATCAGTGTGTGCCTATTCTATCTCTGTTAGACTCATGGACATCCTGCCTCCCCGGTCATGGACCTCTCTCCACATCACTGATAAGGGGCCAAGACCCTCAAGAGAGTAGAACTCTGTAGAGCAGAAGTGGTGCCTTAAGGGGTGAAACTTGAGAAGAGAGGAGAATGTAACATATAAAGGGGATGCCTGGGGAAAACTGAGGGTTCAGGGGATTGAGGATCATGTGAATAAAGAGCAGGGTTTGGAGTTTCAAGGTAGGGGGAGATGTAGAATGAAAACAGACCATGGTCAGACAGGGAAATTTTAGAGTTTGCGAGCAAAGAAGTGATGCCTTTGTGGGTGATGGCAATATGAAGGGTATGATCGTGCTTGTGTTGGCTGGGAAGGATGGAGGAATAGGTCATGGAAATAAGTTGAACGATTGTTAAGTTACAATGTTTGAGGAAGTATCAATAAGCATATTGTCCCCTAGTATTTGAGCAGGTGTTGAGGAGAGAGAAAGATTATAAATAGTAACAGAGTTGAGTCCAGTTTCTCTGGTTCCAAACTCAGGACTTTTTTCCCCTACATCTCAGACTTATTTTCCCCCAGGTCCTTCCCTGGTTCAACCTCCTTCCTTAAGGGCCTCAGAATTCCCATCAGCTCATCCCTTTTCAACAAATTCTTCAGGTTAGTCCCATTTATAAGTTTGATCTTCCACCTCTTCATTCGCATAGACTCAATGTCCTTCTGTCCTGCCCTTTCACAAGGTTCAGAAATTATGACCTGCAGGGAAAGCTCAGAGAAAATTCCTTGTAATAAAAGGTTTTGTGTTGATGTCTTGGCCAGAAAGCTCTGAGGGGAAAAAAAAAAACTTAAGAGACCAAGAACCCAGGGTATCCTAATGAAGATGGTGAGAAAGAAGTGGGGTAGGGATAGTGATTTATGAGTTTTCCAAGGAGATGAAACCTTGGTCCAGTAAGATTATCTTGAAAAAAATCATTTTTTTTCCAGACCCAGATCCATAAACTTCTCTCCCTCAACTCCTTCCTTACACCCTACAGTCATTACAACTATCTTCAAATACTAGAGGAAACATTCTTTTCTGAACCTGTTTTCCTGTTTCTAAAATAAACAGGTTGATCAAAATTATCTGTTCCCTTCCATCAATAAACTCTATGAATTTCAACGTAGCTAGGTAGCGCAGTGGATAGAGCACTGGCCCTGCAGTCAGGAGTACCTGAGTTCAAATCTGGCCTCAGACACTTAATAATTACCTAGCTGTGTGACCTTGGGCAAGCCACTTAACCCCCTTGCCTTGCAAAAAAAACCCTAAAAAACATAATCTCTATGAATTTCTCTAGAGTCATGGGAACCATGGATAAATTTCAAGAGATTTCTGAATTTGGATGAAAAAAATACATCATTATTTTCATTGACCTCTAACAAATATTCAGCATTTGGTTCAATTATGTTTATAGCTAATAAACATTGTAATGGAAAAGGTTCATAGCCAAAAAGATTACAAATTCCTGTCTTTGAGCATTATCAGCTTCCATATTCTAGTCCATCATTTTCCTCTCCATGCTTCCCATCTCAGTCATCTTGGGAATTGTTAGAAGATATAGAAACTATGTATAGGGATATACTTCTATGGAAGGTGACTGTGACTTTTATTGACATTGAACCCTAGAACTGAGTCTAGGGTTCAATCATCGTCCTATTCCACAGGACTCCATTTACCTATGAAAGGAAAATATTATGTTAATAATCTCCAAGATTTCTTCTAACTCTAAAATTTATAATTTTATAAATCCTCACTCACAATTACATCACTTTCTGATTGCACTAATTACTAATTGCACTGTTCTTTCTGCAGGAACGGTTTAGTTTGGTTTTGTTTTTTCAGCCAGGTAGTCTCAATTCCTTTAATTTTTGTTTGAATGACAGAATCCCCAGTCTATTTGGCATCCTGCTAGCCCTCCTCTGGACATCCCTCCTTTTTTTCAGTGTCCTTTCTAAAATGTAGTGCCCACATCAAAGACAAAGACAACAATAAGATAACAAAACAAAATTTTAGGATGCAGCCAAAGCAGCCCTTAGAGAAAATTTTGTTTTATTAAGAACCTTCATCAACAAAACAGAGAAAAAAAAACAATAAATTGAAATTGTAACTAAAAGCAATGTAAGATCATATTGACCCAAATGTACAAATGTATTTATAGCATCTCTTTTTTTGTTATAACAAAAAACCAGAAACTAAGGGAGTGTCTATCACTTGAGGAATGGCTAAACAATTATGTATATGAATGCATAATTGAATATGCATGTATTCAATATAAATGCATATGAATGGAAATCAAACATTCACAAGATCTAATGATTTCAGGATGATTTCAGAGAAATCTAGGAAGATTTGTATAAATTGATGAAGCCTGAAGCAAGCACCACCAGGAAAACAATTTATACAATAAACAACTGTAGACTTTGTCAGCTTTGAAGGTCTTAAGAACTCTGATTGATGCAGTGATCAGTCACAATTCTAAGGATTGAAAGAGATGGACTCAAGAGTTCAGAATGAGACATTCATTTGAGCAACCTGCCAGTAAAGAAATTTGCTTTCCTTGTCCTTGTATATTTAATATGAAAGTCCCCCCCACCCCACCATGGGTTGGGTAGAAGGAAGATAGGGATAGGAAAAGAGAAGGAAAAAAACAAAACAAAAACAGGGGTCATTGAAGCATATTTTTTTAAATGTACAAAAAAGTCAAAAAACAAAAACAAAATAGAAACAAAACAAGCAGCATAACTATGAAGGAACTATGTTGAATTTGTTACTTATTGTGTATTATTGTGTATTTTAAAAGAAAAGTAAACTATATGTATATAATAGAGATTCTCAGTGTCGTGAACAATACATCATCTATATGGAAAGATCCATTTTATTTAGTGCTTTAAAAAAGGAAGGATAACCAGTGAGAGTTCTAGAGAACACATAATAAAACATATTTCCTCCTTTATGGCAGAGAGGAAATGTACCATTGGAATAGAGTATTTTATGCCATGTCAGAAGCAATCATCATGTTGAATGTTTTTGCTTAATAATTTTTCCCTGTCATAGGGGATGGTTCAGTCTTCAGAGGTTGAAATGACTGTGATCTATAAAATTTAAAAGAAAACTTCCATAAAAAAGGTAAATAGTCTGAGGTGAACATTTATTATATTTTTCAGACTCGGCTTGTTACATTAGGAACAATGCAGCTGTTTTGGTTGCATACTAGATCTTCTCATTCTTATTCTTCTAATATAATATTGATTTTGATCTTAGCTCAATAGTCTGACTACACACAGGCAGCTGATTCATAACTGACTCCCCCATCAATCAGCTAAGATACTGCCAATTTCATTTCTTGTGATATTAGATGTTTATCACCTAACATTTCCTGTCTCTCCTGAAAGAAAATGCTCATGGATCGAGGCTTGAGGTTTCTGAGTAGTATACAAGTCCTTTGTCATTTCTTGATCCCAAGCTAAATAATAAATATATTATACATATATATAATATATATGTTTCAAGGGGTGACTAGATGATATAGTGGATAGAGTACTGGCCCTGGAGTCAGGAGGACTTGAGTTCAAATCTGATCTGACACTTAATAATTGCCTAGCTGTGTGATCCTTGGGCAAGTCACAACCCCATTGCCTTAAATAATATATGTGTGTGTGTATTTATACATATATATATATATATGTGTGTATATATCCACACACACGCACATATATATGTATTTGCATTGAAGTCATTAAGTAGGAAAGTATATGCTACTTTCATTTGGAGAGTCTGGTCAGATTCTGCATAGAATGTCTTTGTCTCTTCACCTCTGAAAACAGATGCTGGTAAATAAGTTACAATTTTATTCCTGCATTTTTATTTTTGTTTCTGACTGGGGTATATTCTTTCTCTCCCTCTTTAAGTTACTCTGTCCATTTTTGTCTCCCTTTTCCCCTCCCAGGGAATGTTTTATTTCTGTCTTCATATACCCACAACTCAGCACAGTGCTTGCCTAGAAGAGGAACATAAAAAATAATTGTTGAGTTTCATTCAATTTCCACAGATATTTTTAAATCCTAGGATTGGTTGGATAGTATTATCATCCTCTACTCCTAACATTCTGCCTCTTCTTGGTGACATTAGACATAGATCTCCTTCCTCTAAACTCACTGAGTTGCCCATATCCCCAGGGTTTAAAACCCACAGCTTTTTACCCTTAATTACCTTTGAGCTTGAAGTCAGGAGACCCTGACTGTATGGTCATAACCACATAGTTTCCCATAGTTTCAGTTATTTGCAAAATGGGGAGATTGATACTTGCACCATTCTTTGCTGTTCCAACTATGGTCACAGTGTTAGATTGCTAGACCCACAGAGAATAGAATCCAACTCCTAATTACATATAAACATAAAAACAGGCATGAGCCAATAACAATAACAAGAACTAATAACTAATATTTATATTTATATAATTTATTTTTACTTAGCCAGTTAATTTTATATAAAACTTTAAGTTCTACAAAAGATATAATAAATATTATCTCATTTGATTCTCACAACTAGGTAAGGTAGATGTTATTTTCTCCACTTTATAGATGGAGAAACTGAATCTGAGAAAGATTGTGATGCACCTAGGGTTTGAGTCAAAATATGACTTCAGGTCTTACTGACTACAGGCTGATTAGTCAATCCACTATTCCACACATAATTAATTAGGATGTATGGCTTATGAGCTCACAGCTGTCTCTCAAAAAAAGAGATAAAGGAATAAAATGACTGTAAACTGATCCCACTTTTCACTGAAATGTGTCCTTGGATATAGCATCAGAAAATCAAAAATAATTTATCTATCCCCATTGAAACAGAATGATGGAGAGCGAAAGGACTTCAGCCTCCCAGAGGCAGCCCCAGGGCACTGGGAGCTGTGGCTCACAGCAGTGGATGCAGTTTCCTGATCAACACCCTGGGGAGCATCAAGCACAACTTGGGGGAATAGCGGGGCACCTCTGCCAGAGGGAGCACGTGAAGCCCAGCTCTCAGGGCACACAGCTAGCAACGAACAGCAGCGTGGCCAAGGCAGCCCAGATCCAGGAACAGAAGCAGGATGAGGCCGTAAGCAGGAGCCCCCAGGGCATGAGCCCATTGAACCTATGGAGGGGAGTGAAGAGAGACTGCAGAGCTCTGTCCTATGCCCCTAGAACAGGACTCTGGGGCTCTGACCACATTCAGATCCTGATCCCAGTCTAGGCCCCCCCATAGAACAGCAGGCCCCCCCCCACCTCAGCCCTGTGGCAGAGGGGGGACACATATGGTCATTCACAGACCAGGAGGGAGGACAGAGCCTCACACACTGAGACCATGTGGGAGTGTCCCAAAGCTCAGGAAGCACCCCAAAACCAGGCTCAGGCTGGGAAAATGAGCACGCAGAAAAACAAGAGGAACACCATTGAGAAATATTTTGCAAATGAGCCCAAGAAGGATCAAAATACTCAGTCTGAAGATGAGGAAGCACAAGCTCCTGCATCTAAAAACTCCAAGAAAAACAGAAATTGGGCTCAGGCTATGACAGAGATCAAAAAAGACTTTGAAAATCAAACGAGGGAGTTAGAAGAAAAACTGGGAAAAGAAAGGAGAGAGATGCAGGAAAAACATGTAAATGAAGTCAGCAGCCTAGTCAAGGAAATAAAAAAAAAATGCTGAAGAAAACAGCATGCTAAAAACCAGCTTAGGTCAAATGGATAAAACAGTTCAAAAAGTTATTGAGGAGAAGAATGCTTTAAAAAGTAAAATTGGCCAGATGGAAAAATAGATAAGAAAACTCTCTGAGGAGAACAAATCCTTCAGACAAAGAATAGAATTCAGGGAGATTGATGAATTTACAAGAAACCAGGATTCATTACTTCAAAACCAAAAATAATGAAAAATTAGAAGAAAATATGAAATATCTCATTGAAAAAATAACTGGTATGAAAAACAAACTTAGGAAAGATAATTTAAAAATTATTGGAATACCTGAAAGTCATGATCAGGAAAAGAGCCTTGACATCATTTTCAAAGTATTACTCCAGGAAAATTGCCCTCATATTTTACAAACAGAGGGCAAAATAGAAATGGAGAGAATCCACCAATCCCCCCCGAGAAAGAGATCCCAAAAAACCAACCCCTAGGAATATTATAGCCAAGTTCCAGAACTCCCAAGTCAAAGAGAAAATATTACAAGCAGCCAGAAGGACACAGTTCAAATATCGTGGAGCTGCAGTCAGGATCACACAAGACTTAGCAGCAACTACATTGGAAGCTCGTAGGGCTTGGAATACAATATACCAGAAGGCAAAAGAGCTTAGAATGCAGCCAAGAATGAGCTACCCAGCAAGGCTGAATGTCCTCTTCCAGGGAAAAAGATGGACTTTCAATGAACCAGGGGAATTTCAAATGTTCCTTTTGGAATGGCCAGAGCTGAACAGAAGGTTTGATCTTCAAATACAGGACTCAGGTGAAGCATGCAGATTGGAGGAGAAGGGGAAAATATGAGGGACTTAATGAGGCTGAACTGCATGTATTCCTGCATAGAAAAATGACACTGATAATACTCATATGAACCTTCTCAGCTAATAGAGCAGGTAGAGAGAGCTTTTATAGTTGAAGCACAGGAGAAAGCTGAATATGAAGATACAATATGGTGTAAAAATGGAGTCAATAGAAAAAAGGGAAATGTAATGGGAGAAAAAAAAAGGAGAGGGGGAATAGGCCAAGATATCTCATATAGTAAGTGTTTTCTTTATTACAATGAGCTACTGCAATGATATGGAAGTGGGGAAGGCAAGGGGGAATGAGGGAATCTTCGCTCCCATCAGAGGTGGCTAGGAGAGGAAACAGCATATATACTCAATGGGGTATAGGCATCTGGAGTAAGAAGGGGGGGGGAGCAGGGAGAAGGGGTGGGGATGTGAATAAAGGAGGAGAGGATGGACCATGGGGGGAGAGTGGTCAGATATAACACATTTTCTCTTTACTTCTTGCAAGGGGCTGGGATTGGAAGGCCTGTCCGGGACCATAGGGCCAGGTGGATGCTGGGCCTAAGGGGTGGTATGGGGGCTCAGGGCTTCTTGGCCCCAGGACCAGGGATCTGTCTGCTGCACCACTCAGCGACCCTACAGCAGAGTCAGAGTGAAAGGAGAGAGAAAATATAGTACATGGTAGTGGAGAAATATGAAAGGAGAGAGTTGCGATCAGCAATGGCAACAGTAGAAAAATATGGAAGTAACTTTTGTGATGGACTTATCATAAAGAATGCGATCCATGGGTGGCTAGGTGGAGCAGTGGATAAAGCACCGGCCCTGGAGTCAGGAGTACCTGGATTCAAATCCGGTCTCAGACACTTAATAATTACCTAGCTGTGTGGCCTTGGGCAAGCCACTTAACCCCGTTTGCCTTGCAAAAAAAAAATGCGACCCACCCATGACAGAGTTGTTGGTGTTGGAACAAAGACTCAAACACATTTTAGTATTATTATTATTATTATTATTATTATTATTATTATTTGGGGGGGTGCAGGGCAAATGGGGCTGGGTGGCCTGCCTGGTGCCCCATAGCAGGGTGATTTTTGGGTGTCTGAGGCTGGATTGGGACCCAGGTGCTCCTGGCTCAAGGGCCAATGCTCTGTCCGCCACCCAGCCACCCCTACTATTATTACTATTTTATCTTGGGTCTTTTTTTTTTCTTTTTTTTTGGTTTTTGCAGGACAGTGGGGTTGGGGTGGCTTGCATGTCACACGGCTGGGTGATTTTTGGGTGTATGGAGCCGGATATGGGCTTGGGTGCTCCTGGCTCCAGGGCTGGGGTTCCATCCATTGGGACACCTGGCCATAGCTACAATTATTACTATTATTTTTTTTTATTTTAATTTTTTTCTCTCCCCTTTACTTTATTGTTCAAGCAAGTCTATATTTTGTGGGGGGAGGGGGTGTTCTGTTTACTCTTAAACAAGAATATTTTATTAATGTATAAAAAACTATTTGTACAAAAAGAGAATAAATAAATATTAAAAAAAGAAACAAAATGATGTTATCTTACATTTGACCCCCCATAGCAAGATTTATTGGAAATGTACAGAATAGACCATGTGGGCACATCTTAGAAGTTCCTAAATTGAAAGTCTTAAATCTTTTTTATTTTCTTTAATTGTTCTAATTAAAAAATACTCCCCCACTGCACCTCAGAGAATTAGAATAAGAAACCAAATGTACAAAAATATTCACATCAGTTCTTAATTGTAGTGGCAAAGAATTAGGAACTGAAGGGGTGCCCAGCAATTGGGAAGTGGCTTTATAAATTATGCATACTATCATGCAATATAAAATGAAGTTTTCGAAACCCCAGAAGATTTGGCTGAAATGAACAGACCCAGGAGAACAATTTATAAAATGAAACCAAATTATAAATATATACATCTCTAAAAGATTCATGAACTCTGATTAATGCGATGACCAGCCACAATTCCAAAGGACTGATGAAGCATGTTATTCCAACCCCTAATGGTGGACTCAGGGTGCAGAATACATATAGGCATATGTACATAAATTATGTATGATTTATGCATCATATACTATATATTATATATATATGTATATATATTATACTCCCCAAACCCCCCAAAACTACAACTCATTAATCTCCCCTGTAGTGTTTATTTTTATATTGATCATTGTTCTTTCTCAAAGAGGAAAATGATATCCAGAAGGTGATGCCATCACTTGCAAGTGAACTGGATTTGAGTGAAAGGATGCTGTGCATTTTCTTTTCCAGAGCCTAAAAATGACCCTGGATGCAGTGGGAGCCCTTGTCTTTTTTAAGTAAAGTCTTGGTTTGACTGAGGCAATGCCCATTCAGTGATTGAGACTAGGTTATTGGTGTTGTTTTGCCCTTCTCTCTTGAAGAGGATCATGTCATCAGGGATGTGATATCATAACATGCAAGTGAATTGGATTTAGTCATCCCTCACTTAAGGCTAGGTAAGAAATGAAGGAAAGAATGGTCTATTTTACCTAGTCAAAAAAAAAAATCAATCTAGGAGGGGAGGAGAACAATTTTAACTGTAGGAAGAAAATGATTACGATAGAAGGAAGCTGATAAAAGAATGAAAAGCAAGCAAAATAAATCTGTAACTCAAGAGAAGAGGTCTGGGAGAAGAGGGAAAACAGGCTGAGTGTGATCTGAAGTCACTGAGAGGTGAATGTTAAGGAGGTTCTAATGAATTTCCCTGGAAATACACAGAAGCAATTTAAAAAATTAATCAATAGGGAGAGCAAGAGAAATTTTGCAATGACTTGCTCCATGAAAAGACATTTAAACATTTATGCTATATCTAAATGACCATGAACTTTGTACTCAAATGCTCAAAGTTTAGACAGCAAGATACACTAAGTGGTCCTAAGATTAAAGAATCAAACTGTCTTCATGGTCTCATATGATGGACCTTATTGGGATAAGACCCACAACTAAAATGTGTCTCTGGATGAGTATATCTTATTCAAAAGAAATAGGATAAGTTTTGTTTGTTTTTTTAGGCTTTTTTCTTTTGAAGGGCAAATGGGGTTAAGTGGCTTGCCCAAGGCCACACAGCTAGGTAATTATTAAGTGTCTGAGACCGGATTTGAACCCAGGTACTCCTGACTCCAGGGCTGGTGCTCTATCCACTGCACCACCTAGCCACCCCGTTTGTTTGCTCTTTAAGGAAAGGGTAGTAGTATATATGTTTAAAATATCCTTGTGACTAAATTGAGAAACCAGAAGGGGAAATCATACTGGAGGAAAAAAATGAATGAAGATGCGTGTCAACAGAAGTAATGTTGTCAGAGTATATACCACCTAGTCAGAAAGAGAAAATAGATGAGTTTGGGTGGATCCATACCCCAAAGAGAATTCAAATCTGCTCTCAGATACTAAGCCTGGCAAGTCATTTAACCTGTTTACCTCAATTTCCTCAACTATAAAATGAGAACAATATTAGCACTTACATCCCAGAGTTATTGTAAAGATCAAATATATAATAATTATAAAGTCTACATAGTGGGCACTTAATAAATATTGTTTCTTATTCTGGGGCCAAGATTAATCATTATGATTTCGCAGTATTGTTTTGATTATCTTCATTTTCATTGTTGTAATTATTATGTCTAATATTTATGTTTAAAAAATATTTTCCCCAATTACATGTAAGTGCAATTTTTAATATTCATTTTAAAAAATATTTTAAGTTCCAATTTCTCTCCTTCACTCCCCTCTCCCTTCATTGAGAAGGTAAGCAATTTGATTCAGGTATACCTCTGCAGTCATTCAAAATAGTTTCCCATATTAGTCATGTTGTGATAGAAAACAGACAAAATCAAACAAGAAAAATAAAGAACATTTTTAAAAGTGTCTTTCAGTTTGCATTCAGACTCCATCAATTATTTCTCTAGGGATGGACCACATTTTTTAACATAAGCCTTTAGAACTGTCTTGGATCATTGTAGAGTAGAAAATTAGTCATTCACAACTGACCATCATACAATATTGCTGTTACTACGTACAATGTTTTCCTGGTTCTGGTCATTTCATTTTGCATCCATTCATATAACTCTCCAGATTTTTCTGAGAGTATCCTGTTTATTTCTTAGAGCACAATAGTATTCCTTCACAATCATATACCACAACTTGTTTGATCATTTTCCAATTGATGGGCGTGCCTTCAGTTTCCAATTCTTTGCCACCACAAAAAAAAAAGATGCTATAAATTTTTTTGTACATAAAGAATCTTTCCCTTTTTAAAATCTTTGGGTTGGTGAATAGTTTTTATAGTCCTATTGAATTTACTTTATATTAGCTTTTATGGTTGCCCATATTTCTCTGTATTCATCATATTCATTTCCATAACATTGAGGTTTACAACTGGTTAAGTATTACCCAGTTGATTGGTATTTATTTTTACTACTTCAAAAAATTCTACCATAAATATTTTTATGTGGGCCTTTTCTTTTTATCATTAACCTCCTTCAGGTATATGCCTCACAGAGGAACCACTAGGTCAAAAAGTATGAAAATTTTGGTAACTTTCTTTGAATAATTCCAAATTACACTCCCCAGTGGTTAGAGTAATTCACATCTCCACCAGTAATATACATCTTTCTACCTCAAACATTGACCATTTTTATTTTGTATCTTCTTTGCTAATTTGCTGGATATGATGATGAGGTGAGACATGAGTTATTTTGATTTGTCTTTTTTCTTCTTGTCTTCTATAGCATTCTTTCAAATGGTTAAGTGGCATTAAATTCTTAATTTGGCAACTATTTTCAACCAGTTGGGTAGTGCTCTTTTGCTAAAGGATAGCTATTAACATAGTAGGCATACTGAATTTCATTGAAACAATTGGAATGTCTCCCATCAATAGAACCATAACTTATGCTTTTCAGGTCTTCAGATATTTAACATATCAGCTATCCCTCTCAGATTTTGTCTTAAAATGTTTGATGGCTAAAAACATGCTTTCAATGTTTTCTTTTGACTTATAGGTAAAAATATTGATCAGGACAGGGTCAAAGGACTCATGACATGTTAGAGGAGACTGTCCATTTGTGATTATATCAAATTGATGTAACCTAATTTATAAAATCATAACTTTCTCAGGAGTATTTAGTTTCTAGGTACTTCCAAAGGAAATATAATATATTGTTGACCTATGAAATCACAAATAATAAAAAAGCAGAATCTATATTAAATTATATTAGCTCGGGAGCAGCTAGGTGGCACAGTGGATAGAGCACTGGCCCTGCAATCAGGAGTACCTGAGTTCAAATCCGGCCTCAGACACTTAATAATTACCTAGCTGTGTGGCTTTGGGCAAGCCACTTAACCCCCATTGCCTTGAAAAAAACCTAAAAAACAAAACAAAAAAAATTATATTAGCTCTAAAAATCTGATGTAATTATGCTTTTTGCTCATCCACAATCCATTAAAAACCTCTTGATGGTGGTCTACCACTTGTACATTTGTCCAGTGTATCCATTATTCCTCAGGCACAGAGGACCAAGGGTTGCCATTGTGCATAGTAATCAATGTTCTTTAACAAACACTGACATTAACTGTGTGAACAAATCTTTGACTTGGGAATACTTTGAAATGTATATAGAACTGTGTGAACTTTTGGGGGGGGGTGCTGAAAAATGGAAGAAAACCTTGGAAGAGTTGAATTTATTAGGAAGTAGGCCTTAAAAAGCATATTGTCAGATCCCAACCTCAATTCAAGAATGCCCTCTTCAGCCCCTTTGACAGGTGGTCAGTCATTCAATCTTTACCTAAATCCTGTACAATAAGAAACTTAATATTTCATGAGATAGCCCTTTTCATTATTAGGCAATTCAATGTACACTTGCAGTGAACTAAATATTGGATGGGGGCAATTAATGTATATGGGGCACCATAATGTATAGAGCACCAGACCTGGAGTCAGGAAGATTCAGCCCTGAGTGCAAATTTGGCCTCAGATACTTACTAGTTGTGTAATCCTAGCAAGTCACTTAACCCTGTTTGCCACAGTTTTCTTCTCTGTAAACCTTCCTTAATAAATACCCTTCAGGGGCAGCTAGGTGGAGTAGTGGATAAAGAACAGGCCTTGGAGTCAGGAGTACCTGGGTTCAAATCTGGTCTCAGACACTTAATAATCACCTAGCTGTGTGGCCTTGGGCAAGCTACTTAACCCCATTTGCCTTGCAAAAACCTAAAGTAAACAAACAAATAAATAAATACCCTTCAAATAATTGAAGAGATTATCATGTCAAGTAGGCAGCCAAGTAAAGGGCTGATGTTACAGGGCTTGGGAGTCAAGTCTTATCTCTGACCTGTGCAAGCTGTGTGATCATGGAGGTCATTTAACCTTGAGCTGTCCCTGCAAGTCTCTCTCAGCTACATTGGAATTACCAATCTGAGGTGGTAGAGGGTTTCCACATCAAAAAATAATTCCTATTGCTGGCTAAAACATCTCATTAGTATTTCTCATGTTTTAAGATGATTCACCATTCCTCACTCTCGTTTGTTTCTCCTACAATGCACTTCTCAGGTCAGGACATATCAGCAGTTTACCCAGTTTCCTGTATAAAAGGATATGACCTTCATTCAAGGTACTGTTCTTCCATTAATTGAGCTTAGACTATAAATTAGGGGCAGCTGGATAGAGCACCAGTCCTGAAGTCAGGAGGATCTAAGTTCAAATCCTGCCTAAGGCACTCAGTAACTACCAGTGTGACTATGGGCAAGTCACTTAACCCCATTGCCTTACAAAAACAAAAAATTTCACTGTTGGTTTATGTAAGATCTCAGTAGGTTTTTCACCCAAACTATTTCTAAAATAGCAGCAACCACAATCTTCCTGCAAATCACCAACCCTGTTTCTAAACAAGCACCTGAAGCCATCATCCAGAAAAATCAGTCCTTGTGGTCTGCAGTCTTTGACTCTTCAACCCCAACTATTTCTGGGAAAAGGTTCTGTCAAATGGTTCAGCATTAGTAGAAATGGGTATATTTTTATCACTGGCAGTAATATGAAAGAAAATGAATTTACATCTGATTTCCCATACCTGAGGGCCTAGGGGATCTTTCCATCCAATTTATAACTGAAATTTCCTAAAAGTATTGTTTTCCTTATATATTTTCAACACTTAGGTCAATGCTTTATATTTAAGAGCTAATAAATGCTTTTTCACTCATATATTTAACTTATCACCTATCCCTCAGATTTTGTCTTAAAATGTTTGATGGCTAAAAACATGCTTTCAATGTTTTCTTTTGATTTATAGGTAAAAATATTGATCAGGACAGGGTCAAAGGACTCATGACATGTTGAGATAATCTTTAGGCTGATGTCATTTTTTAAAAACTCACTTAATAGAATTTGATTTCCAAGTTTCTCCCTCCCCTCTCCCCAAGACTGCAATTTGTATATTATACATGCACAATCATGTTAAACATATTCCTAATAGTCAAGTTGTGAAAGGATAAACAGAATAAAAGGGGGAAAAAACATGAGAAAGGAAAAATTTTGATCCAGATTTAGGTTCTAGTTTTTTCTGGATGTGGATGAAATTTTCCATCACATGCCTTTTGGAACTGTCTTTGATCACAGTATTACTGAGAAAAGCCAATCTATCATAGTTGATTATCACAAATGTTGCTCTTCCTGTATACAATGTTCTTCGGGTGCTGCTCACTTCACTCAACATCAGTTCATGTTAAGTCCTTCCAGGTTTTGCTGAAATCTGCCTGCTCATCGTTTCTTGCGGAATAGTATTCCATTACATTCATATAGTACAACTTGTTCATTTTCTAATTGATGGGGCATCCCCTCAATTTCCAATATTTTGCCAACATGAAAAGGGCTAGTATTTTTTGCTCACATACTTTTCCTTTTCTGAAAATCTCTTTAAGATATAGACCCAGCAGGACTATAACCAGATCAAGGGGTATGCAGTGTCATTGCCCTTTAGGTGCAGTTCTAAATTGCTCTCCAAGATTGGTTCCATCAGTCCACAGCTCCAACAATGAAGTAGTGATAAAGACATGAGTAAATATTATTTGTCACTCAATTATAAATCTAATCAGATTGCTTTGGTATATGGGTTGGATTAGATGAGTGCTGAGGTCCCTTCAAAGGCCCACATTTTGTGATTTTGCATTCAAGTCATAGCAGGAGTTAAAGGATCTTTAAAGTTGGAATAGTCTTCTAAGTTCTTTTAGACCAACAAACAAGAGCAAAGAGGTCCACAATGGACTAGCACTCCCAAGTCTTAGCTCAGGAGCAGTCTTGGCAATTCTTGGATCAGAGATATTAAGATAGAAAAGAGGAGCCGGTGTGACCTGCACAAGTCCCTTAACATTTTTTTGTTTTCTCAACTGTAAAACAGGAATAATAAGAATCCTTACCCCAGAAGGTTGTTGTGAAGGTCAGATGAGTTAATACTTATTAAGTTTGGCAGTGACTGCCACAAAAATAGTATCATATATAAATATTTATTCCTTATTTCCTCTCAGTATCTGGCATGAGGTCACAAGCAGAAATAACGAACTACTTAGAAGTAATGAGATAACCAGAAAAAAAAAAGCAGAACTGTCAAAAGATCTCAAATAGACTGTTGTCACAGACAATTCCTGAAACCACAATCACCATCACTAGGTTTTGAGAATAACGGATCAGAAAGAAAAGCACAATGACCCATGGATGACTTCAGAAGGGGAAGAGTGGCTGGAATGTCTGACAAGAACATGGGGAGGAAAAGAGGGTTACAATTCTGTCTTCACAAAGTAGCTCCTGGAGCTGGAAAGGGAAGTGAGGCCATTGGTGATCAAGAGATCACCAGGAA
This sequence comes from Macrotis lagotis, assembly GCF_037893015.1. Taxonomy (NCBI): domain Eukaryota; kingdom Metazoa; phylum Chordata; class Mammalia; order Peramelemorphia; family Peramelidae; genus Macrotis; species Macrotis lagotis. Next base: position 70,311,331 of record NC_133661.1, on the reverse strand, counting down.
GAGAATAAACATGAATTTGTGGCAAATGCTTTACAAATACTAACTCATCAAAACCTCACAACAACCCAAGATAGAGCTCCATTTTAGAGGTGCAAAAAAATTTATAGCAACCCTTATCATGGTGGCAAAATATTGGAAATTGAGAGGATGCCCATTCATTGGGGGATGGCTGAACAAGTTGTGGTATAGACTAACAGTCTCATCATTATTCACATAAGAAATGACGAGCAGGTAATTTCAGAAAAACCTGCACTTACCATAAACTGATACTGAGCAAAGTGAACAGAACCAGAACATTGAACACATTAACAGCAATATTTTGTATTCAACTTATGAAATTTCCTCTTCTCAACATCCAGACAATACTAAAGAAATTGATAAACTTGCCAATGGATTAATGTTACAAACTACCTACACATGTAATTGGAAAATAAATTTCTAAAAATCCTACTTTTATAGCCTTGGTTCACTCATTCCATTTCTTTCCTGACTTCCCCACTACTTTTAAATAGATTGTACTTACTAATCCATGTACATGTTCCCCCTTCCTCTAAAAACTACCAAGTTCCTTGAGGGCAGGGACTGCAACAATGGCCAAGGAGAGTCAATCACAGTTCAACAACTCAATGTCTTAGGAACAGCATTTTCAGGAAAAATAGGAGTCCAGAATAGGGCTAGTACTTTTGAACAATTCCCCAAATTCAATGAAAGAGGGAGGAAAAAAATGTTGGGAGTAAGAATTGAACCAGACAGTAAAATAAAAACCCAAACTCTATATATGTAGCCTAGTGTATGATGCAGCATTTAAAAACAAGACAACACTCTAGGGGGTTCCCAAGTTTATTGGAAATGCAAAAGTAAATATTAAACAGCTCCTCTGGGTGTTTTGAAGTTCATCCCAACTGTGGGCTGGGTAACTTGCAGGTTAGACAAACTGCCGAAGTCCTGGAATGATGAGAAAAATAAATGAAATGCAAACCTGATTCCTTAAAGACTATGTAGAGAAACCTCAGGTCAGCCAGTGACCTTTGATTCCCTAGTGTAGATAATGCCAAATAATTTCCCTGTCCTCCATGTCTACCACAGGTATAGCACAAACCTGTGGGAAACTATATAGAGCTAATTAAGTGGGACTCTGGGGCAATGGAGTAAGGGGAGTTCTCACACTCCTTTACCTAGGTAACAGAATCTAAGGATTGATGACTCACGGATGGGTCATGTTCCAATAAGTTTGGCCATCTTACCCATAGGTCCCTGCAGAAATCCCAGAAAAGCTTCAACCTTGGATATACCAGGTTACTGGTTCCTAGTCTCTGGTATTACTAGACCAGAAGTTAAAAGTTACACTCACCAGGAGTTTCAACATTTCTTTGGTATCAGGGTCCACTTCAATTATCTCCTGATCCAAAGCAGAGACCTAGAAAAAGAGGGATGAGGTCACTCACTAGACAACAAGGAAACACGAACAGATATTAAATATCCCCACCATTATGTTACCATGGAATAGGGAGAGAAAGCAAGCCTAAGACTTAAGTAAGGCCTGGGTTCAATCCCTGCGTCTTTCACATATCAACTGTGTGAACTTTGGCACATCTCTGAGCATTTGAGTTTGGGTAGTTGCATAGTACAGGTTTGGCCTCCCAGCTTTTGTCCATTTTCAAATCACTGTTTTCCCAATTCCAAAAATCTCAAAAGGATGGGGTCACTCAGAAGGAAAACAGTTGTGTTCTCCTCCTGCATGACTCTTGTCTATGTCCTTCCATAAAATAAGAAACTCTTTCCCCTGTACAATGTATAATCAGGCTTTGTTGTTACTGAAGAGGAAAAGAGACTTCAAGGGAAGAAGGGAGTAGAAAAGCACCAATACAAAAAATTCTTCTTTGGGAATTGGACATATCTTCACAAAGCCCACTTTCTAAAAGGCATTTTTCCTCATCAGCACAGAAGCTCACAGTGGAATTAAGAATAGAAGAAATTCTAACCCTTCACTATGTGATAATTAGCAAGTCACAACTGCCCCTGTTTCAGAGACAATCTAGTCTTTCCCACTCTAATACTGAGTAAATCTGGTCTATACTGCTCTGTACCACCAAAAATGTAGACCATTGGGCATGTTTCCAAAATGTCAGAGGCACTGTTACCTAGGTAACCTAACATAACTCACACATCATGGGGGTCTGGAGTTCGTCAGATTGAAAAGTTAAATGTCTGTGTGCCCCAAGCAAGGGCTGACTAACAGTGTGTTAGAGAAAACAATTCCCTGATTAGTTGGAAAGAGAAGTCAGTGCTCAGGTCACTTCAAGCACTTCATATTGTTATTTGAAGCAGGTCAAGTGAAGTCCCTCATTTTTAAAGTGGAGAAATATAAGATGGAAAACTAGCCAAGTACCCAACGATGATAGCCAAGAGTCAAGCATGATCAATGAGGGCTTTCAGGACTAGGATATGAAAAGAAAGTCACAGAATTGAGTTTCTGCTCATTTAAATTCAGAATCTCCTTAAAAAAGGCTTACTTTCTCAATGCGTTGAAACCCACACCTAGCACCCAACAAGAGCCAGAGATGGAGGAATGACCAGGAAGCTTACCTCAGGCACATAGTTATCTCTTCTTTCTCTTTCTTCTTCCTGCAATTTGATAGATATACCTCTCACAGGTCCTCTCTGGATCCGCTTCATCAGATGAGTAACATATCTATAAAACCAACAGCACCAAAGTAAGAAAATCACTCACAAACTCAATTCTTTGCACCACTTGTCTTCAATTGTGGCATATCTGAACAAAAATGAGCAAAGCTGGAAGCACATTAAAACAAAGTGGGGATTTAAAATGCTAGAAAATATTTCATTTTTCATTAGAAATATTAGATCTAAATTAGTGATGTGTGAATTTGTTTGACATATTCCAGAAGAACTAGGAAAAAATGGTAGCAACCAAGAGTCCCAGGAAGATCCCCTGTGAACCCCAATGGCTGAAATGTCACCAATAGTTCACCAAGCTGTTAGTCCTGGGCTATACGACCAGATCCCTAGGGACTTCACTGCAGACAAATAGCAAGGGAGAGAAGCCTCCATTTTGTTGATAGCAGAGAGGACTAAACCGGGGGTCTGATACCTGTCATTAGGATGGAGCTGTGATGAGCAGGAAACTCAGTTCACTTGGCTCAATGGGCAGTACCTGTCAACCTTCAAATAAACCTCAACTGTAGCTAAGCTAGCCTCACTGCTGCACTAATCTCTCAGGAAGCAAGGCTCTTTCAAAGCCCAAATTCCTCAAAAGAACTTTCACTTTTCTGTTTGCATCCTTAATTTGATATGAAGATAACTTACTCAAATCAGTTAACAGTTAAAAAGGAAAGGACTGTTATATCTTCACCTTTGAAACTCTCCACAATGGAAGAACTTCAAATATATATTTTAGTTAGTGTGCTTAGTTCAACTTTTCACTGAATTAGTACATATCTAAATTTGATCATCTGTTAAATTTATTTAAAAAGCAAATTTCAATACAAAAAAAAAAAGCAAAGAGATTCCTGGGCCTCTATTCGGAATGCCAGGTATAACCAAGTCTCAATTTTTACATCTGTGACATGGGGATTAAAACCTCCCACAAAAATAACACTGGAAATTGCACAGCTATAAAATTGCATTACTTCCTTGTAGTAGGTAGCAAGGCTCAGGTAGACATTGACTGAATGACCTCCCTACTAGTTACAAATCACCACCTGCCGCTGCATCTCTCTCCTTGTAGCTCACCTCCCAAAGGTATCTACAATGACTTCCTCCCCCACTCTTAAGTTTGCAACATGGCTTCCAGTCTCACCAAGAGCCTGAACTAGAGTCTCTTTAAAATCACCAATAATCATGTAATGGGCAAATCAATGTGCTGTGCTTTTCTCAACACTCATCCTTCCCTGCAAGTCTTTGCCACCCTCTTTTCCTTAGATTCACATGTGCGGCCCTAACCGACACCTTTCTCTTCTAGCACTCCCACTATCCCGGTGCAGTACTGACCAGCTACTGGTTGGGCTCCGGGGCAAGTCTGTCCCTGCCTCCGGTCATCTCTCGGACGGCCAAACTGAGCCTCCAGCAGAGGCAGGACCACATCATTATGTAAGGGCTCGCAGCCCTCCCCTCACCCTGCCTCAGTTTCTCCCGTTGTCCGTCTGCGTGTTATTTCGCGGAGCTGCCCGGGGGCTCCCCTTGGAGACTTCCTTTGAGTTCCCCGCCCGGACCCCGCCGGGCTGGAAGGCCTCTTGGGCCGGACAGCCCAGCCGGCGGGCCTCGGGCCTCGGGGCCCGGCCCGGCCCGGCACGCGGGGCACCTACTTGGGGGCTCCGGCCACACTTTCCTCCCCCCAAGGCCCAAGGCTGCAGGGAGCCCCTCCGGGGGGCGGGGGCGGCGCCCGAGGGCGGGAACGCGGGGCGAATGGGGGCGCCTCAAGGGGCCCGGGGCCCGGCACCCCGGCTCACCCCGCGATCTTGTTGCGCAGCTTCTTGCTGGGGATGATGGCGATCTCCTCGCACACGCGCTTGTTGGTGTGGAAGTCGTTGCCCAGGCGGGTGTAGTACTTCTCGATGATGACGCGCGCCGCCTTCTTCACGGTCTTGGTGCGCACGCGACCCTAGGAGCAGGCAGAGTGAGAGGCCGCCCCCCGCCCCGGCCCGCACCCCCCTGCCCCGCGGGGCCCGCGGGCGCCGAGGATGGCGGCGGATCCCGGGCGGCGCCGAGGCCGAGCAGCACCTACCATGTTGGCTCCGGGAGGGGAAGGGAGCGGGGGCTGCCGGGAAAGGGCTATAAGGGGCGGCCGCGGCGCGACTTCCGGCGGGCCAGGGGGCGGGCCGCGCCACAGCGCCCCCGGCGGGCGGGCGGGGGAGCGCCCCCGGAGCCGCGCCCCGGCCTCCGCCTCCCCGCCGGGTGCGCGCGCAGCCCGGACCTTCCCGCCCGCTCGGGCCCCCCCGGAGGACGCACGCACGCACGCACGCACGCACGCACGGACGCCGCTGCCCGGCCCGGCCGTAGCTCCGCCGGCGGTGCCCGCCGCCACCCGAGGCAGCTGGCGAGCGCGGCCGCGGACAGTGCCCGGGCGGCCGCCCCGCGGCTAGCTCATTGCCGCGTGTCTGAGGCCGGACCTGAACTCGCCTTCTGACTCCAGGGCCGGGCCTCGCCTCCCCGAAAATGGAGTGATTTGCAGGAAATTGGGTATTCCGATTGGGCATCTCCTAAACTGGTTGAAGGAAATGCATGACGAGGTACAGATTAGTTATTAATAATTATGCCAAGAGACTGGAAACTACTTTCTAATAGGATAGAGATTAGTTATGAATAATTAGGATAAGGGTTGGATTTGCTTTGCCCGTTAGATGACATCAGGGAAGAGATTATGAGACTCTTACCCATCAGGGCTGGAATAAGACAGAATGTAGAGGTGGCAGTATTAATTTTAATGACTATAAAAATGTCCCGGGGCAGCTAGGTGGCAGTGGATACAGCACAGGCCCTTTAGGCAAGAGGACTTCAGTTCAGATTCTGCCTCAGACGCTTAATATCACCTAGTGGTGTGACCAGGCACAAGTCACTAACCCACTGCCTTGCAAAAAAACAAAAAATAACCTGAAAATGGCTTCTGACACAGGAGCTGGTTTTGCAGTGGAATGTGTCCTTCCGCGAGGAAATCAAAAACCTTTCCCATCCCTGACTCCGACTGGATTCTTGATTGCTGTGAGCATAGTTTTATCTCACACAATCCCACCACCCCCATCTTTCCCTTTGACGTCACCTCCATCCTCCCCAAGGGTCTAGGAGTCAGTTGTATTAAGCTGTATCCTTTATCCCATCCCGTTTTCTCCAGCAGATCGAACGTCCTTTCCTCATTCTCTTTCCAATCTCTTGCTTCTGGCCTTTAACTCCAGTATTTGAGCCAGATTCCTAAATTCCTAAATTCCTAAATCCTTTTCTTGATGGGCCTTTGCTCAGTTTTCTTCCTAGCTGACTTCTCTGACGTCACTATTAACACCTCTTTTTTTTCTCCTATCTAATCACTCCTTCTGGACATTGGCTTGCTGCTCCCCAAATGAGTGAGCACCAAGCCTGTCCCTTGGTCCCCCTTCTGTCTACAGTTTGTATGAAGTCAACTAATAACTCAGACATTTCAAACTCATGTCTAATCTTCCAAACTTAGCTATTCTAGGGGAGGAAACCTATTTCCAGGCATCCAAGTTCACCACCTTCATGTCATTCCCCTCCCATCTCCATCACTTCCCAACCAACCATCCCAAATCTCCACTTACACCACCAGCACCCTCATTCAGACTTTCCCTAAACCCCTACAACCTACACTATTCCTATGGTCTTCGTTTTCTTCAAGTCTCTCCCCTTTGTCACATCCTCCACTCATCTGCCAAAATGACTATGCTCCAAGGGCTCTCTTTGACTTCTAGGATCAAACTTTGTCATTCATGGATTTTTCCACAACCTGAAAGAAATCTACTTTTCCAGACATTATTAGTATTATCCCTTTCCATGTACTCTGTCCAGCCAAATTGGAGAAAAGTCTTCTTCCTGTTCTTCATTCACAAGTGTCCCTTCTTCACATCTCCAATAGGGCTGGCCCCATACTTGGAACATTCTTCATTTCTGCAATCCCCAGTTCCTGCAACACTCAGTTCAAGGCCACCTCTCCATGAAGACTTTTCCTGATCTCTCTCTCCCAGCTATTAGAGTTTCATCCCCCCCCCCCATATCTGAATTTTGTCTATACCCCCATCAGAATGTAAGGCCCCTGAATGCAGAGACTTTCCCTTTGGTCTCTGTACTTCAAATGCCTAGTGGATTATCTAATATAAGCTAGTGATTTACTCAAGATCCTGGTGAATGAGTCAATTCAAACATTTATTGAATACCAATCCTATACATACTAGTTCTAGAAGTGAAGTTATAGGTAAAATTTTGTCTCTTTCCTCATAAAGCTTATCCATCAGTAAAGGTATGAAATACAAAGATATATATAGTATAAAAGAAATTTGTCAGGATTGCTACATAAGATCTAAGGGCTTCACAAAAAAGTGATGTTTGAGTTGGGTTTTAAAAAGGAAAAATTGAGGCGGCTAGGTGCACAGTGGCTAGAGCACTGGCCCTGGAGTCAGGCATCCCTAAGTTCAAATCTGGCCTCAGACAGTTAATTACCTAGCTGTGTGGCCTTGGGCAAGCCATTTAACCTCATTTGCCTTGCAAAAACCTTAAAAAAAAAAAAGGAAAAATTCAAAAGATGATTATGGAGAAATAAGAGGAAGGAAAAGGGACAATCCATGTAGAAAGAACAGGCAGTTTCCCTTTTCATAAAGAGAATATAAGCTAGTGACTTACTCAAGATCAAGTATCTTATTCTTCTATTTTTAGGTTCCAGGAGAATAGCATGTTTAATAAGAACTTCAAGCCACATATACATACACACTTGGGATATTAATGTGTATTTGGTGAATTAAAATTCAATACTTGAAATAGACCACTTGGAGCTAAAAATGTCTTAAAATGATGATGCAAGAGTATAAATCATATTTTCATTCCCTTTGGCTGTTTTTTCCAACCTGAATACATTATCTCCAAACTATAATCTTAATTTCATTGATCAAAACTGCATTTGATGTTAATGGTAACAAAATATTATCCCAGGTTCACTTTCATAGGGAAGCCTATGAATGATGTCTTTGAACTAAAAAGATTCTTTTCCTTCAGTTATCAGACATTTAAAGTTAGTGTTAAAGTTGGGATAGAGTTTCTTAAGTAGTTTTTTACAAAACAGCCCATAAATGTCTGGGGAAAGTGGGGAAGGTATTATGAATAATAATGACTGTCTTTTGCTCCAAGAAAGGCATCTACCTTTCTCCCCACCATAACCCAGAATTGAAAAAGTCAGTCCCAGGCCACAAAGACAGACTTCCTCAAGAGACCCAGAGCTTTCCTCCACATTTTCATCAAGGTGCTATCAAAAGGAGATGCCAAGTGAGCTAATTCAGGTACTGAAATCACAGGTAAGACAAAATTTCAGCCCAAGGTCTAAAACTTGCTTCTAAGTATACCTCAGGAATAAGAGATGTACCGAGGTGGGGAGGGGGGCTGTTAGTATAAGAAGATTGAGTAAACGTCAATATTACCCTCCATTGGCCATTTCTCTTTCCATGCATTGAGTAGGCCTTCCCCATACCAGACTGCTCAAGGCTTTACACCAACTGTCCCAACTTGCCTTTATATCAGTTTGTCTGAGGACATGCAAGGGACTCATTGGGCAAAATAGATACCAGGAAGGAGTGAAGACTTTTAGAAGTGAGAGCAAGGTTAATAGGTGGTTGGCAGGGCTTCTGGAATTAGGTACAGGATTGAGAAGTGCCTAATCATTTGACAATGATTGCCAGAGGAACCTAAAGAAAGGAAATTAAGACAGAGACAACTTGACCTACCTGCTTTATTATTAGTTTTCTTCCTATTCACTCTACATACCTGACCCAGTCTCCTCCCCCACCATGATTTTGGTAGAAAAAAGAAGACAAAACTATTACAGCCAAACTGATTTACGTGGCCATATTGTTTCTGAATCTAGTCATTTTCTAGTTTTTTGGGGGTTTTTTGGTTTTTTTTTAGGTTTTTGCAAGGCAAATGGGGTTAAGTGGCTTGCCCAAGGCCACACAGCTAGGTAATTATTAAGTGTCTGAGACCAGATTTGAACCCAGGTACTCCTGACTCCAAGGCTGGGTGCTTTATCCACTACGCCACCTAGCCGCCCCCATTTTCTAGTTCTTAATAGGATCACTTCTCGGTTTAATTTTTTTTTTTTGAAGTAAAAATGGTCATTCCTGGCCTCTTTGCTCCATCTCTCCCTTAATCACTGAACAGTTAAACTGAGACCTTTAAAAGACCCAAGTTTCTCACTCTATTCAGGAGTATGTCTAACCATCCTGGATCTATATCTGGCCATGAGACTCAAATGACTCCTGGAGAGAAAGTGAGGCTGGTGACTGCACAGAACCCCCTCACTCAAATCCAATTCATTCCCAGTCATGGCATCACCTTATTCTTTGAGAATAAGAGACAAACAATAATAATGGGGCCACTCCCAACTCTACCATGGACAAACTCATAACTTGGCTGCAACACAATAATTATTGCTATTTTTAACATCATCATGACTAGGGAATGACAGCTGACTTTAAAGTGTGAAACTTTGATAAAAATCTTATGCCATCAGACTTTTTTCTTGATTTTAGACTTTCATTAGAACAACAGGACATCCAGATTCAATGACATGATTCTAGCATACTTATTTTCTATTTCTACTATAGACTCTAAAAGATGGATACTCATTAAAGTAGAGGATTTGTAGGATAAAGGGATTAAAGTCTTTAAATATTTTTCTATAGAGGTTTGCCAAGGTAATTTGGGCCTCCTGGATACCTTTAAACCACCTTCCTAAAATAAGTCTTCCTGGGATGAATAGTAGTTTTGGGGTCCTGGAATAAAGAGAAAATGGGGAAGTGGAAAAAAGAACAGCAGTCTGAAAGTGAAAAGTTAAAAGATTATACTAGCAAGTAACCAGAAAGTTCATCTTTGTCTAGATGGACTGGAGTTCTTGTCAGTGCCAAACCACCCAGGAAAGCCAGTCCTAATCCCAAGTTACTCAGCTGTTTCAGTTTAATGATGAGGTGAGGCCATCCTTCAACATAACTAGTCTGAAGAGGCTCAAACATTTCAATTTCAAAGTCTGTAAAGTTCAAGGCTAAAAGTCCTAAAGACTTTGGGAGTTGCATGGATAGGTATGTGCATGTACATCAATCTTTGTGGTAGACCAAACTGGCCCTAGACCGAAGTGCCAGGGCCTAATGCCTAGAAAACCATTGTTTCTCACCAGCCAGGGACCAACCCACCAAGGTGCTCCCACCCACCATTACCAACATTAATGACAGACAAGTCAAATACTGCTGCAACGTGTTTATTATGTGCCAAAAAAACTACACCACAGCTTACTCCACACATCTGCAGGAGTGCAGTCTTGCCTGCATACACTACAATGAGGTAGGGACTTCACACACAGATTCACAAAAACCCACACAGAGCAGCTGGGATATGCAACAACGCAACATCGGCTCAGCGGGAGGGGGAGGAGAAGGAGGGAGGGTTATGACACTGGTTCTTTGGCACACAGCTTCCCGTAGAGGGGCAAGTTCTATTTTCTTCTTTTAAAAAAAAAAAAAAAAAAAGTCAAGTTTTCAAATCCCAGCAGCATTACCCAACTGCCCTGTTGCTTCATACATTTTTTTTTTTTAACAGAAAAAAAAGGGAAAGGTACTTGTCCCCTCTAAGTGAAAGGGCTCCTGTGAACCTTCATCTGCCCCCGCCAAAAAGCAGCCCTTTTTAGCTCAGTTACAAAAAAGAAAAAATTAAGTCCTGTGACTTTGTGATTAAAAACCTCTATCAACCCCCCACTTAAGTGCAACTTAAGAAAGTGCAAGAAACAGTTTAAAACTATGTACAGCAGCTCCACCATCATTTTTCCGGTCCAGTTTAAATTCGAAAATCTTGGTTTTTTTTTCCTGGTTGCAAACGCCTCTCTCCACAACTGTGAGAAATCCTAAGCCGCAGTCCCCAGACACAAATTTGCATTAATGTTAAAAGCTGCCAGGAAAGAAAAAAATCTCTTGTTTCAAACTACTTAAAAACTGTTTTAAGGAGTGTAAAAAGGAACCGGTAAAAACCCTCGAGCGTAAAATATGAAATATGATTTTGGTTTAAATGAAGAGCAAAGTCTCCTTGTTGTTACAGTAAAAAACACCAGCTGAACACTCAGTTTATGCCGTTCAGGTGGGGGTTAAATAAATGGAAAGGCACTGTATGGCAACTGCAAACATGGAGCCACTGAGACCTGCGTCATTACCATCAGTATTGCGAGGAATGTAAAAAAGCGCTTTTAATAAATAAAAAACCTAGACGAAGGCATCTGCATAAACACCTTCTCAACACGTGGTCCTTTTTTGCTTGTCATCAGCAAACTGAGGAACTAAAGTCTGGGAAAACTGCAGAGTCACTTGGGGGGTAACTGGGGGGGCCCTTCCCCTTTTAACACCCCCTGAAAACAAAACCCGACAAAACTCACTGTGCATTAGTGCAGAAACAAAGACAGATCAGCAAGTGCAAAGGTGAATGTAAGATTTTCCCCATGTCCTTTGAAGTGTGCTCCCAGCTGGGGCCTGAGGCTGGTAGCGACACTCCGGCTCTCACTACTCAGGTTAAACCAGCTTCACCAAGGGCAGATGGACACCCACCCCCCCTCTAGCTGGACTCTCGACTCTTCTGGTTACGCATCAGTGGATGATGGTGACGAAGGCCCTCGGTGCTGTGCCGCCAGTGCCAGCAGCTTCGGCAAAAGTACTTGAAGCAGACCTGGGGGGGGGGGGTAAGGTTATAAGATGAAGAAGAACATTAGCCCTCACATGATCCAATAGGCAGGAGCATCCAATTTCTGAGATAAAAATCAAATTTTGAGTGGGGAAGGGAGAGAAAACAATAGAAATAAACAACAGAAAAACAATAGAAATAAATCATAGACAGTGTTAGTCCTAAGGATCAAACTGTTACAGAGGACCACATATAATAGTCAAAAATTTTGTCCCACAGTATCACCTCTAAGGATCCATTTGCTCTGCATGAAGAGCCTCCTAAATTCTTTGCCCAAGGTATCTTTGTGACTTGACAATATAGAAAAAATTTCAGCATTTTCAATAATCCCTATTCAAATGTACATGTGAACCATGATAAGTGATTCCCCCTTCCTCAAATAGCCTGTCCAATTATTATCCTCATCAACTCATCTAATCCTTTTGCAAACATAGCCTCTGTATCTAATGCATCATTCTGTCCAACTGCTGAGAGAATCCTATGCCATTCCAGAGCTTTTCTTCCCCACTAAGATCTAGGTCACTTTCCAGTGGAGGGCATGCTTCCATAGGGCTATGGCTCTGAACTTGAGAGATGACCACAAAGCCAGGCATCCCCTATCGAGAGCAGTGGGAGAGACTTTCTGTCTAGTAAGCATGCTCCTGGCACAAGAATTTGAGAGTCATGATACCTGTAATCTGCCTCAATGCATAAATAGCAGAGCTGCTTTGGCTTCCTTTATCAATGGACTTAATATGCTTTATTAAGCATTTCATTTTCAGGTCTAAAAAGAAAGCTTCAGTCTTGTCAATTAGTAGCCATTTTATTTAGAAGTCAACCTTGGAAGTATTTGGATATTCTTGAGCTGTGTGCCAAAGAGCCAGTGTCATAACTCTCCCTCCTTCTCCCCACTCAGGATATCCCACTCAGGATATAACCTGAGTAGTGAGAGCCACAGTGTTGCTATCTTTTGAATGGAGCTGGAGCAGCACCATGGACTCTAGAGTCTGGCAAAGAACTTTGTTGGACTGCCTGGCTCCTTCCTTAAAAACTCCACAGGACCCAAGTTAGAAGAAAGAAAATCATGGGGAACATAAGAGGGAAGAAGCCAAAAAAAAGTTCCTTTAGGACTATTCAAGTCTTTTCTTCTAATAAACCATTTGCATTAAGTCTCACTGTAATTTAAAATAACAATACTACTTAACCAAAGTACTACCTGACTTAGGAATTTGACATCTTTTCTTTCACTTTAATCTCAGATGAACAAGTTTCCCTTCTTGTCAGGTTCAACACCCCCATCTCTGCAGCCTAGATTAGTCTGGCCTCCAGCCAGAAATTTTCTGGCTCTTTGACTTGGTCTACTACCTCACCCATAAAGATGAAGATGATGATGATGATGATGATGGCAGCTAGGTGGTGTAGTAGATAGAGCAACTGGACTTGGGAGTCAGGAGGATCAGAGTTCAAATCCAGTCTCAGACACTTGACACTAACTGTGTGACCTTAGGCAAATCCCTTAACCCCGACTGCCTTGCATCCAGGGCCATCTCCAGTTGTCCTGATTCATATCTGGCCACTGGACCCAGATGACTCTGGAGGAGAAAGTGAGGCTGGGGACTTTGCACAGTCCCCCTCACTCAAATCCAATTCGTGTGCTTGTCATGACATCATCTCCCCTGATGTTATGGTCTTCAAGAATGAAGGACAAACATCTTCAACCTCATCTTAAATTCTCTAGTAACCTTTCTATTTTCCCTCATACCATTCTTTCACAATTCTCCATTTCTCGGCCAAACTTCCCAAAAGAGCTGACTGTACTTGGGTCTCCTCCTCTCTGCAACCTGACTTCCCAACTCACACAACTCTCTCCAAAGTTACAAGGATGTTTCAATCATTAGATCTAATGACTTTTCTCAGTGCTCATCCATATTATCACACCAAGTGATTACCACCACCCACCTCCCTTCTCCTGGGTCTAGGTCTAACTCTACTCTTTGGGTTTTTATGACACTACTATATATAAATATATAGTCTTCTGTGCTGCGTCTTCAACAAGGACATACCCATTACTGTTGGCATTTCAATAGAACCCTGGGCCTGAGTCCTCTTCACTTTCTCACTTAGTGATCTTATTAAGCTTCCTAAGGGTTCAATTTTCTCTAGGTAGATGATTCTCAGATCTCTCTCTCCTCCTGACCTCCCATCATGAAGTCATTAACTTCCTAAGGGACAGTTCAAAAATGAATTCCTGAAAGTATCTGAACATTTGAACAAACATCTGAACAAACATTTCCAAAACAAAACTCATTGTCTTCCCCCCCAAGCCTGTCCTCTTCTGAATTTATATATTACTGCTGATCTACTTGACTTGCTTGCTCTTTCTTCCTTTACCTATTCCAAACCTTGTTATTTCTCCTTTCACAATCTCTCTTGCTTTAACTCCTTTTTCTCCACGCACACAGGCAAAGTCCAGTTCTGTCTGTCCCTCAGATTCTGTTCTAGCCTCCTCATTGGTCTCCCTTCCTCAAGTCTTTTTTCACTCCAATCTGTCCATGTAACCAAAGTGACATCTATCTGTCCATGTAACCAAAGTGACATCTATTCCTACTCAAGTTCTAATTAGTTCAATCAATCTGACATGATTCTAAGCTCTCTGTATATTAGATCCCAAAGCTATGAACTGTAGATACTAAGATCAATTGCACAATCATAGGAAGCTAGCTAGTCCTATGTGGCAGAGATGACACAACTGCATGCAAAGTCCTAATTTATTTTTCTACCTCCAGATCAAGTTACCATTTTACAATCACCAAATGTGTGTTTGTATATGTGTGTGTGTTTGTAGTCTGTGAAGTAGCCTATGCATCCTTTGACTTCTTAAGTCAATGGAGATGACCCAGTTAATGTCATTTTTGGCTCTCAGGAGCAAGAGCTAACAACCAATGAGAGTCTGTATTTCTTTGCATTATGTGGTATCAAACACCCTATTTAAAAAAGGGTCCCAGAAGAAGGGGGCATCTCAGATGGTGAGAAAGATCTGAGGTGAATAAAGTGCCACTGGCTCAGACCTCAGTCTCTTATCATAAGAAAAACAATTTTGATTCCCCACATTTTGAAGCTCTTCAGTGTGGTCCTATCTTCCAATATGCTTCTCTTTCACTGCTCTTCATTGTCCAGTCTGGCTGGCATGGCTCACTTGTTCCTTGCACTCATACTGCCTTCTCTCCAATCTCTGAGAATGTCATTGAGTACTCCGTGCCTGAAAAGTTCCAGGTTACCACACTCTCTGCTTCCTGTATGCCCTGGCTTCCTTAAAGATTCATTCCAAAAATCACATTCTGAAGAAGCCCTTCCCAGGACCCCTCCAGCTACTAGATCCTTCCCTGTTAAGATTACCTTCCGTTTACTACATATGGAGTTATCTGTAACCTAATTATTTATACACTACCTCCATTAGAATAGAAAAATTAGGAGTCACTAGTTATCTATATTCAATTGTATTTTATTTTAATTTGTTATTTTAACCCCGTTTCTGCCACACTAAGAATCCTGAGTGTTTGACATCTCTGCTCTAGGAGCCAGTCAGATCAGACAACTGGGGAACAAGAAGACTCACCTGATCTCGACAGAAGAAGGGACCTGGCTGAGAACTGCAGATGTGACACAGAGAGTCTTCTAGGTAGGGGTCAATCTGAACCTGTACAAAAAAGCAAGTTATAGATGAACTGTGTCCTGAGCATCCATGGTCAAGAATAGGAGGGAGGGCAGATTATTCTGCATTTAAGGATGAAGAGGACATTTATCCTTCAGGAAGAGATCCACAACAACAAATAGTTTCTTATTGTCCCAAAAGAAAGCTGTATGGACTACCTTCAGGGAGCAGTT
The DNA here is from genome assembly GCF_037893015.1 of Macrotis lagotis. Lineage (NCBI taxonomy): Eukaryota > Metazoa > Chordata > Mammalia > Peramelemorphia > Peramelidae > Macrotis > Macrotis lagotis. Next base: position 70,296,025 of record NC_133661.1, on the reverse strand, counting down.
TCATAACCCTCAAGGAGAGTACTAGAACTTCTCAAATATTGTCAAATTTGGACAAGATTCATAATACATAAATCCTACTGGCAACTAGTTAGACATAGAGGAAACAAAATGTGGGTATTTTGGTGATATTCCCAAACCACCTATACCCACTTTTATATCATGTTGGATTTTATTTAAGTTTGTCCTCTCTGGGACATGGTGAATCAGTATTCAACAAAAGCCATAGGTCTCCAGAAACCTTGTCTTCATCTTTTTATCTCCCATAACTACATAACCCATTGTGATACCTCACACCCACAGCACTGCCAGGAACTACAGGTCTGAGGTAAACCAATTCAGGTTCCTTTAGTTCAATTAACTGGACCTGTTATACCATGGGATAATTCAATCACAGGGCATTTTCAAGATGTCATATTACGGACACCACCAACAAGTACCATTCCATTCTACTCACCTTCTTGGTGAACTTAGTAGTTTTGATCTCCACAAAAGCAGCACTGACTGCCTTCAGATAACTGCGTTGATTATTAAAAGTCACTCGGCCAGACCCTGAAAATCACATGACCATGGTTTACTATCTTAACAAGTCTCTCTAAAATTCCACAGCCTGACCTCAAAGAAAATTCCAAGATCAATCACATGGAGGTGAATATACTCTCCTTGTCCTGCTAGCCCAGAACAAGAAGAAAGACAGTATATGCTTGGATGGGGAAAGGGAAAAATTAGAACCAGTTAGATGCCAAAACCAGCTTTTAAAAAAAGAATAAAAGAACCATCAAGAGACTGGACTAAGAAAAAGATTTCTAGTGATATCAATAGAACTGCTCTACCAGTAAAAGACAAAGCAGAAAATTTCCGAAGAGCTCCACTCTGAGACAGATCCAACAAAGCCCAATGTTTTCACCTGCTACTTGTCTCTGATGTCTCAGATTCAGAATTCACAGTGTATACACCAGTTAGCACACAGAATTTGTTTCTAGCCTCCTTTTGCTAAGACAACATATTGACTCCAGGAACACGACAAGATGACAAATGCATGTTCTAATTAACTTGTTAAGAGTACGTGCACTGTTTGAGGGAACAGAGGCTGTATAATATGCCAAGGGCAGCAACCCAACCTCCAGCTCCCCAATCAACAAGGGACAGTCACTTCCCAGTCTGACTGCTGGAGAAATGGGGAACCACAAACTTCTATTAACAATTCTGAAGTGGAAAGGACAGCAAGAAAGTTTATAGAATTCTAGGCTAGCCCCACAATCTTCCATCTTATGCCTTCCTACATCTGATTTAGCTTAACTTCAGTTGTTTCCAGGTTTACCCACTACAGCTAAAAACTAGGTGAACAATGGTTGTCTCTAGTCTCACAAGTATGAGGTGGGGGTGAGGGGGAGTAAAAATGCCAGGCTAGAGCTCTGTGGCATAGGACATGCCTGGTCATACCCAGTGAAGAGAAGAAAGGAAAGGGAATGATTTTTTATCAGAAGAACTGACAAACTAGCACTCACAAAAAATGTCGTTTTCCTTCCTTAGTGGAAAAGGTCATTAGTCATTCCCTCGCACCCCCCCCCCCCCCCAGAGAAGGAACTGTACATGAATCAGAGTCAGGTGTCCCAATGATTTCCCCTCCTTGAGAACCAAGCCTGAGGTTTGCCACATCGCCCCATTTCTAGCCTCAGTTATTTCCCTGTTGATAAAGTGGCACTCACCAATAGGATACTTGTGCTTATCCGTGTCAATACCAGCATACACTACTCCACCGAACAGATCATTTACAATTGCAGCGAGGGCCTCTGCATTGAGCATCCCATGCAGTGCCCCAACAAAGACTGTTCTGCTGGGATCCAGTCTTTGTGATGGGCTCCGGACAAAGTTGCTATCAGCCAAGACCCAGGGGATTACCTGCACCTGAAATCATCCAGAAATCAGCTCATGAGCAAGTCGAGGGGTCACAGAAAGATCATTCACAGGGAAAAAGAAAGTTCCTTAGAGAACAGGCAATATGTTCAGTGACTGAGGCCTTCAGAGTCAATTGCCTTACAAATGGTTAAAAGCTGGGGCACCATTAATGTGGACCAGTATCCCAGGAAAATGATGAGGCCTTCTACATGCTGCTGCTCAGGAGGCAGAATTCTTGATAACTTAAACTCTGTCCTTTTTGTAGCTGTCTGTTTAATTTTTTGCATGTTGTCTTTTCCATTACCCTGTGGGCTCCTCAAACTCAGAGAATGTCTTACCTTTCTTTGTAACCCCAATACTGACAGTAGTACATAGTGAATCACAGGCTCCTGAAGAGTGTGACAGGATGTCACAAGCCTAAGAGGATCTATCTGAAGTCTCTTGGTTTGATGCTTGATGCATCTAGTTGCAAAGCAGCAAAAAGACTTAAGCAAAATTAGGATCACAATGTGAAGATTCACAAAGGCTTCCAGAGACACCTTCCCATGACCAAGTAGACAGGTTTCCTGAATAAACCTAGGCTGCAGTTCATTAAACCAAGAGGTAGCTTTCTTTGTGACATCCCTCCTTCCATTTCCCAGGTCATCCATCATCCTTCAATACGCAACCTGAGAACAGTCAAGGGATACCTCACATTACTCCTCTACTCCTTTCCCTGGTATTTCTCCAAAGTCTTATTGGTAGGTTAGCTCAGGAATCATGCCCCAATATAGTCCTGGAGAATTGAAAATAATTAAATACAACTTTGATAACTGAGATTTAGGTAGAAGTTTTATTTGGCTTTTCTGATGGATAATAGCATGACCCCAAGCATACGAAACACATTTAATATTTTAATACAGACCATGTTCCAGGCATCATGTTCACTGGTGTATGTGAACACTTAAAGGGTTATCCAAGAAAGATCTGTGATTTTCTTCAGTGAGGAAACTCCCAGGGTGAGGGAAATGGAGGGGAGGAATATCACCGAAGACCACTCCCCTTTCCCACAGTTACCTCTTGGCTTAATGAACTCTAATAAATCTAAGTTATAAGTTCCTGAGGCACAGGCAGTTAAATGACTTGCTGTGATCTATAGATGAATGTTACCTTAGATTGAATCCAGCACTATCACTTATGCCATGATGCCTGCCTCCTATAAATAATGCAAGGGATTCAAAGACAAAAACAAAAAGTGAGTTCTGCCTTTAAGAAGTATTTCCTCTTTCTCAAACCCAACCATTGGCAGAAGAGTTTCTGAAGCAAGGCCTCAGTGTGGGGGGGGGGGGGGAGAGGAATGGTACCTGCTGGTAATAATAGTAAGATAGAAAGTGAATTGTGAGGGATTCTCAATGAGTTGACAGAAACTTTGAATCATAAAAGTCAGCCTGTCATCTGCAACAGTTTCAAGGTGGTTCAATCAGGACTCAGGAGATTGATAGAATCCACATAAGTGGAGATAAGGATAGCACATGAAGTCTAATGCTTGAGGACTGGTCAGAAATACTGATGAATAAATAGGATAGACAGGGTAAAGAAAATGAGAGCATACTTGCAACCAAAAAACAAAGATTGGTCTGGCAACTCCACAGATGATGAAAAATTAGGAGAAGAAACCCATGGCTTGAAAATAAGTCAGGATAAAAACACAGCTATCTGTATTTGGGATGAGGTCAGGCTAAGGTGTCAGAATAAAACTAGAAAGGAAGGAGCAGATACAAGGCAATGGGAAGAAAGAATTGAGATTTTGGTGCCAAGTTCATCCAGTGCATAAAGGAGGAGTCACAAATGACTGAAATATTTTAAATCTGGAAGAGGGTAATGACAGGAATGGCAAAGTATGAAAAATGAGCTATGCTTTTGTTAGGAGAGGAAGGAGAATTATATGGGTGAATATAAAGTGAATTTGAGACCAGTTACATAATATTTTTTCAAGTGATGACAGGACTGAAGATGCAAATTTAGATGCCATCAAACACATGAAATTAAAAATGAAAAAAAATCATCAATGAATTCACCTTGGGGGAATAGAAAAAAGCCAGAGAAGGCAACGAAGAAAGACTTGTCAGAAGAAAAACAGGAGAGAACAGCACCCAAGTCAAAGGAGGACTAAGTCTCAAAAAGTAAATACGTCACTGTCAAAGGATGCAGAAAAGTCGAAGATGAAGCAAGAGAAAATATTATTAAATCAAATATTTAGGTGGTCATTAGTCACCTTTGAGAGCATTGTTTCAGTACATCAACATTAAGACATATACCAAAAATGTTAAAGATGGAATTTGTTCTAAAAGAAATCAAGTGACAGAGTGAAGACAAGACTTCTCCAAGAACTAGTAAGAAGAAAAAAAAAGCAAAACCCAACTAAGAAAGTCTTATATGGGGGCGGCTAGGTGGCATAGTGGATAAAGTACCGGCCTTGGAGTCAGTACCTGGGTTCAAATCCGGTCTCAGACAATAATTACCTAGCTGTGTGGCCTTGGGCAAGCCATTTAACCCCATTTGCCTTGCAAAAAACTTTAAAAAAAGTCTTATAGATTCACCTAATAAAGAGAAACGATTAAAAGGGCAATATGAAACAAGCAGTGGCTCTTCATTATCATGGACCTTCATGAGGATTGAGAAAGCTAAAAATTTGACCACAGCTATCTGGAGAATGGAGAAGCCTTTATCAAGAGTCAAGGTTCTGAAAAATGCCTCAACAAATCAGCTTAAAAGGGCCAGACAGATACTAAGGAAAAACAGTTAGAAAAAGGTCAATAATAAAGTATCACATAGGATGATAGATTTTGAGTTACAAGGTACCCTAGAAGTTGTCTAATTCAATTCTTTTAGGAAAATGAGGTTCAGAAAGGCAGAGTCCAAGTCAAAGCCAAGATAGGAGTCAAACCAAAAATCAATACTCTTTCCATTTCACAATTGCCTTCCATAATAGAAAAAGAGTTCTAAGAATATATCAGAAAGCCAAGGGAGGAAGAACTAAGTATAAGTTTGTAAAGACAAGCTGAATTAACTGTTTCACTTGAAGGAAACAAAGTCTAGGTCAGAAATGAATGAATACATGGACAAAAGCAGCACAAGATAAAATGAGATAAAAGTAATCAGGACAACAGAATACTATCCATTATTATTTAAGAATATTAGAGAGGACCAAAATAGCCCCACTTCAATCTCTTCATTTTATAAAATGGTTATGGTACTAGGTTCCTTGTCCTGGTTCTCAGTACAAAGCTGAGTGCAAGAGCTGAAACTTCAATACAAGTCCTCCCAACCTTGGGTGCAGTGAAATGAGACAAGTGCAGGAGATGGAGGAATTTTACTGAAGTTATCCTCAGTAACCCAAGAAGTCCCTTCCCAACACCAGGGTTACAAAGAATGAGGTTCCACTCCCTCCTAGTAAGCTCCTAAGCAGACTGAATCATTCTTTTGATGGTGGCTTCTTGCATAGGAATCACAGCACCAGAGTTCTCAGTCCTAGGAGTCAGAAGGAAATTAAGCTACAAAGGACTCACTCACCTCCTTACAGCGCATCCTGCGACTGGACATCTTGAAGTAATATTCACTCAGACCATCTGGACTTAGTGGGTCTTGGGAACAAGCTTGCAGCAGAGCCCGCACAGACTTCTCCAGCTCAAATACCAGATACACGTACCCTGTTTTAATGAGGGGAGGGATAAGGAGAAGACCAGTTAGGTATTCTGGACCACATGACTGGAAACATAGGTTCCATTTTTTTTCCTATCAGCTCACTTGGAAGGGAATTATTTCTGTTGAAGTCACAGCTACTGCTACATCTCAAATATCTTTTCTTAAATAGTGGCTTCTTCTGGACCAAGGGTGCACAATGTTGGGATCAAGAAAAGAGATAGTAATTGTGCCTTCAAGATATTTACAAATGAAAACACCAGCAACTTAGAAAAAGACTAATTAGAAAATAAGCACTATAGGGGGTGGCTAGGTGGCACAGAGGATAGAGTACCGGCCCTGGAGTCAGGAGTACCTGAGTTCAAATCCGGCCTCAAGACACTTAATAAATTGCCTAGCTGTGTGGTCTTGGGCAAGCCACTTAACCCCATTTGCCTTACTAAAAAATAAAGCACTATAACAATTAGAAAAGATGAATACATCAAAATCAAAGCAGTCAATAGAATAAAATCTAATTGGGTTCCTAATAAAGTCAGTAAATTGCTCCTTCATTTGCTTTCTTTAGTGAAGGTGAACGAGGTGGAACTGCACATGATTTCTACAGGGATGGGACTCCAGACAATTCAGGAATAGAACCCCAGGGCTCCTTGAATCCTGACAGCTCCAGCGGGAGCTCAGAACCAGGCCAGCCTCTGAAGAGCGTTGACTCAAAATGGAGTTAAAAACAGCCACAAAAGTCCATCTGTGAAAGTTTACTTCAAAGGAGGTGAAATGTTCACACAACAATTGCTTATTAAGCTAGCATAAGGCACAGTAAATCAGAGTTCAAACAAAAACGGGGAGGGAAGCATGTGCTGGGTCTGGACGAGGTGATGGCTCTGCAATCTGCACCCTGGAGTGCTCTCACCAAGTTACCAGCATGCAGCTGTGACATCCCAGTATCCCTCAGTGTGGTCACATACCAGGGGGAAAAAAAAGTGGTCCTACCATGTCTTTATTACCTTTAGGCATATTACCTTTGGGAGGGCAGCGGGGGTGTTTGCCATCCTTACCAGGCCATTCCACACTCAAAGAGCCAAATACACGGAAGGTATTAATCAATCCAGCTGCAGAGAAAGAATCGAGAATTTTATGGAGGCAGAGAGAAGCAAATGATGTTCAAAAAGAAAAAACTCTTCCTGTCCCTGAGAGACTGGCTATTTTCACCCAAACAAACACAAAGAATCATCTTAGAAACTACACCCCAGACTGGACAGTAGGAACCCTTGTGGGATTGTTCCTGCTCTGACTAGAACAGAGCTGGAAATCTAACCTTCCCCTTATTTTCAAGTCCAATACAGTACAAATACTGAAGCTACTCATCCCCATAATCTAATCATCCCAACAAGGAGCATGCACACTGCTGGGAGCCAGCTCACCTTCCGTGATGTCCCAAGGAACTCCTCCCAGAAACACCTTACAGGAATAGATAGGATTCTTGTAGTTTCGAGGAGGAAGCTGCCCGCTCCAAGTGCAAGTGGCTTCATTCACAGCTTTAAAAGACAAAAAGATGTTAAAGAGTCAACTAAATTGGGATCCTGCAATATTGCTTCCTAAGAAAATGGTTCCAAATATGTCTAACCATGCTGCTTTGGGAGACTTTAGAGGATTTTTACCCCATTCAGATTTTATAACTAGTTAAGATTTTATTTAAATTTCTAATTCATAAAGAATTGGGATTTGACAAGTATTATAGATAAACACTACAAGAAATTAAAAACAAACAAGATGGGAGGAAAAGAAATTCAAGACAAAATTCTCTTCAATCACCTTCAAACAGCTAATACACTCGTGTATCATTGTAATGTTCCTTTGTTTATAATACCAATAGCTAAAAAATTGGAAAGTAATGGGATGTTCATCAAGTAGGGAATGTCCGAATAATTTGTGGTACACAATTATAATGGAATATTTTTGTGCTTTAAGAGATGACGAACAAAAAAATAGAAAAAGTTATTTACATGAACTGATACAAAGTGAAGTGAGCAGGACCAGAACAACTATAATAATACAACAATATAATAATACAATATATCAATATAATAATACAACTATATCAATACAGTGATTAATTGTGAATGACTTAGCTCTTCTCAATCAGTACAAAGATACAAGGCAACCCCACAGTTTACTCATGATAAAGTAGTGATGACATCTGAATACCTACTGAAACATACTATTTTTCACTTTCTTTTTTGTCTAAGACTTCTTGCACAAAATAACTTGACATGGAAATATTTTACATGTTTGGTTAGGGATAGAATTTGGAATTCAAAACTTGAAAAAAAAGAAAATTTTACATGTAAACTGAGGGAAAAAATGAAATATTTCAAAAATTAAATTAAGAACAAAAATTAATAACAACATTAGTTAACCTAAGTTTATTTTTACTGAAAAAGATCTCACTAGTTTGAGTAGAGACCTATCCAACCCACCCCCAACATAGTAGATAGACAAACAAGGTAAGCCTACATGTTCTTAGCAATTTGAGTAGCAAAAGACAACATTATATTAAGAAAAAGGTATTTTTAATTCAAAAAAGTATATTTTTACATGAGAACATAACCTTTCCCCCCACAATGACCTGTATTTCCCAAGAAGGAAGATTGAATTCATCCAATAAAATAATAAAATACCTACTTATAACATTTTTTAGAACTTTCTTTCATCTGGCCCTTTCCCAATTGGTCAGAATTTGTGAGGTTTTTAATGTTCCTTCTTGCTCCTGGACTTAAGTTACAAATCTAATGCATGAATGAAGATGCTGCCAACATAAAGAAATATTCAACAACTTCAATAACAAACAAATTACTCAACTAGTTCAGATCCATGAACTACACACCTAAGGTAGCAACCCTAATGTCAATACCAAGAGATAGTCATTCTTCCTTGAGGGTCTCTGTCAAACTGAGATAAATAGGCCTAAATTTCTCTAAGTCATATATCAGATAGTTTATTAAACTGACAGAAATTAAAAGTTCAATCTGTATTAGTGCTGATTCAGCTAATGTACTTTAATATTTCTCTTAAACCTGTATTTTTTCCTAGCAAAAGTGTCAACTCCCTACCCCACCCTCACACAATCACCTAGTTCAGGGCTGTCCAACCTTCCTTTTAAAAGTTTTTATTCAAACTTTTAGACAATATATTTTTATTTTCCATTTTAAGTGAAAGCATTTAGTAAACCCACAAGGCCCACAGGTGGACCACATAAAATTGCCCTGCGGGCTACATGCAGCTGCATTTTGGACAGTCCTCACCTAATTGTAAAATGTTGAGATGTAGTACCCAAAAATTAGGGATCTGACTTCACTCTCATATTGGTTGTACAGACATTAGTAATATCCTTTTTCCTTCTTTAGAATTTTCCTAGCATAATGTCTCTTGTAGGACTAAATATGCCTTTTATAGAATGATTTGCACCATCTAAACCTAGGTTACTCCTCTCCAAAGACCACAGATCAATGTGATGCTACAGCCATAAATCTAGAGAGCCAAGAAATATTTTGGAAACAGGAGACAGTATTTTGCCTATGTTTAAAAATAAAAAGTGGTGTAGAAAATAGATGAACCATGACCAAAAAAAGGTTGCTATAATAATCAAAGAAATGAGGCAACTCTTAATTTAGAGGAGAGAATTTTAAAAGTGGAAAATTCCTCAAGTCTGAAAACTGGAAGGGACAGAAGGAGAGCACACCTAAGAGGCAGCAACACAGAGCAATGGGAAGAATCCTGAATCAGAAGAGTCCTGAGTTCAATTCCTGTCTCTTCCTGGGCAACCTGGGACAAATTGTCTTATTTTCTTCGAGCCTCAGTATCTTGAACCATAAAATGAAGGGACTGGATGAGATGCTGTTGAGGGTCTCTTGCAGGTCTAAGTCTTCTCATATTAAAAGATAACGCATGGAATAAGTACACGTGAACTTCTTAAATCCTAATGACAAGAATTAAAGTATATCATCATAGGATCACATATTTATAGATAGATGGGGCCTTAATGATAAAAGGGAGGGGCCAGAAAAGTCAAGTAAGCCACCCAAAGTGACAAAGGCATGAAGGGGGAAGGGTTAGGCTGTAAACTCATACAGGCCAACCCCAAATTCGGCTCTTTTTCCAAGATACCACATTACTTCAAAATACCAAAAATCAGAGAAAATACAAATAAGCAGGACTTTAGATAGCCAATTTAGCTTAGAAACCCATCCCCAAAAAGACAAAATTCAGGCTAAAAGTAACCAAGAATAATTTTTAAAAATTCATAGCAGAAAATTAAAATGGATTATTAGGAAACAAAAGGACCTTCCCATCCTTTGACTCTAGGGCATTCATACTATATATATTTTTGGTATTTTCTCTCATAGACAGAAACCCAGGTCATAGGAACCACTGGGCTGCTGTCTTTGGAAAATGGAACTATATTCCACTAATTTGCATAGTTCTATTTTAAAACTTGGGGGATATAAAGTCAAAGAAACAATCCCTGCTCTCAATAAGCTTATATTTTATTCACTATAATTCAACAAAGGAAAGAGAATGTTTTCTGTTTTGTTTCTAATTATCTCCTTGATGCACAGCAATGTTGTTAGTTTTGATAGCTATAGCAGCACACTGGGCAAAATGTTTTCAGATAATATCTCTTCCTTAGCCACAAGTTCAAACTCCATCATTCTCATATATAGTCTTCTAACATGTACTAACATGATAAGAACACTGGAAAAGGTGTCTCCCAAGTCTGATACTACACAGAATCTCATCCATTACTGTTCTCCTCGCAGAACCCTGAGACATCATTCTACAGGTTCATCCACTTCTGCTTGGTACTCTGCTACCCTGAAAACAGAGTCAGCCAACAAACTTTGTAATTTCACTATGTAATCCATCCTTTTTCCAAATGATGCATAAACATATTCAATAGATCTCCTGGAATTAGACAACTTAGACTCTTACCAGTAGGACCCAGCTATAGTCCCATTTAATTAAACAAGCATTTATTATGCACTGTGATAGACTCGGGGGAAAAGGAAATGAAAATTAAACATGCCCAGGCCTTACCTGCAGCTTGTCTATGGAGTCTGGCCTCCCTCTCAATACTAAAAGGATCCTCTGGAGCATCTAACATGTCCCAAGAAGGCCACACTGAAGCTCCAGGCCATCTCTTTGATGCATTGGTAGGAGAGGGAGTTACTGCAGCTAGAGCAGCCTGGTCTTGGTCCAGCCAGGACCCAACGCCCATCTTTAAAGGGTCTCTGGGACCAGCCCCAAGGGGCAGGAAGGGCAGAGGAGGGGAGATGCGAAGGCTGGACTGCAAAGGAGAAAAAAATAGAAATGAAGTAGAGTTTTAAGGATGTGAAAAAAAAAGATTTTTTCAAAAAGTATTTGAAAAACTAATTCCCTAGTTCATACCTCCCCCTACGTGACCAAAGCCTGGGTTCTGTTGTTCAGTCGTTTCAGTCCTATCTAATTCTTTGTGACTCCATTTGGAGTTTTCTTGGGAAAGATACTGGATTGGTTTACCATATCCTTCTCCACTCATTTTACACGTGAGGAAACTGAGGCAATTAAGGTTAAATGTATTGCCTAAGGTTACATAGCTATCAAGTATCTTACAGCCAGATTTGAACTCAAAAAGAGTCCTCTTCCTGACTCCAGGCCTGGAACTATATCTGGCTGTACTACCTGGTTTCTCTCCAAAACTGGGTTAAGCCCATATTAATCAACTCTCATTAGTATTTGCTTAAATAACAGGTGACAGACCACAGAAGGAAGTCTGTCACCTTGAGTTTTAAGTAAAGAGCCATGACAAAGTTTAAATAACCTCTCTAAACAAAAGCCAAATTAGACTTCACCATCCTAGCAGTACAAATCTAAGCCTTTCCTGCAGTGAAAGGTCACACTGAAAATTGTCTACACAAACTAAGTTGATTTTGAAAACAGTCCATCTCCAAAGTATTCAGATCTCATGCTTGGAAGCTAGTCTTTAAAATAAGAAAATTAGCGGGCCATCCTAAGAAAGACTGCTAATTAGAAACCTGCTGTATTCCATCCCTATTAGTTCTTACCAAGTATTTCTTCAAGGATAGTATCATAGACAGAACGTTTTCATAAGACAGAGGCAAATCACGGAAGAACTCATCACTAACCACTCCTATTATTAGCTGTGTCTTCCCTTCCCCCACTTCAAAATTTTCTAGGACATTCTAGGTGAATTACAGTACATTCTCCTGATAATTTTCTACCTTGAGAAGGATTGTGTGGTTTCTAGATCATGGGGGGTAAACGACTTATTTGGACACATTTAAAAACTCAAACTATTTCTCAACTGCTGTCCTCTGTGCATATATTTTCCTTACCTCTCTTGATATACAAAGCCAAATTCCCAAATTTTCCAAAGGTGAGGCATCTCTCCTGTACTAGCACAATCACTTGGAACATTTTTCAGAGGTCCCAACTACATCCCCAGATAATTAAGTACATACAATTAAATCTGAGAGGTGGTCTGATCCAGAGCTGAATCCACTTGTATCTGAATCAGAGGGACTGCTGGAACGAGAATCCAGGACAGGACGGGCATCCAGGCGGGATCCTCTTAGAGATGGTGTTGGAAACTTTTCCACCAAATCAGAGCTGGTAGGGTCCAGGGGCAAGAAGCCCAGAGGAGGTTTTCCCAGTACATTTCCCAGTGGGTTGTTGAGCATGCTCAGTACTAGGAAGGAAATGAAAGGTAACCCAGTTTAAAATTCAAACTTTTCTTCTGTCCTGGCTATCCCCCCCACTCCCACTCTGTCCCTTCAAGAAATCCAGTATCAAGGTCATTGTCAGTATAAGAGAAAACAGAATAGCTTTTTTCTAAGTTTTCTGGATTGTTTTTTTTAAAGGCATCCAAAGCAGAAACAAAACAAAACAAAAATAAACAAAAAACCATCTACCCAATGATATTCTTGTTCAGCAAAGCTTTATCAAGAAGCTAACAATCTAGAAAATAAATTCTACAATTAAAGCAGTTGTAGAAATCTGAGTCAGACAGCAGAAATCCAAGCTGACTAACCTTACAAATTCCTATTGTTATTGGGCTACTTTCATTTTAGATAAGTCCAATTCTTACAGTTATGGAAACTGAAACTCTGAGTAACTAGTTAAAAATGAATGGAGTACAGCATTAAGCAGTCAAGACGGGATTAAAACTCAGGACTTCCAACAAAAATCAAATGTGCATCATCTAAGGAGTACATAACTGTTTGAATTTATCAACTTCTCTTCCTCTTTTGCATTACTTTGTGATACAAAAAAGATTTAGATCCTAAACCCACAATCTCTTTTCATTTCTACCAAATGACTAGCATTTATACAGTATTTTCAAAGTTTTCTAAATGGCTTTCGTATCTCATCAGACTGCTAATTGATAATTACAACAGTGATTACCAAACTTTTGGGAGGTCAGTGAGTAGAAAGCACTGGACCTCTACTCAGAAAGACCCAAATTCAAATACAGCCTCCACCCTGGGACAATCACAACCTCTGTCTGTTTCAATTTTCTCATCTGTAAAACCCAGACAGTTCTAGTGCTAGATACTAAGACTGCTGTGAGGATCAAATGGGATATTTGTAAAAATGTTTTGCAAATTTAAAAGTACTATGTAGATACTAATTATTTTAAGGGTTCTATCATTCAACTGAAATTCTGAACAGTTTAAAAATATATTTGGCACATATTAAGTTTTGGATAAGTATTTTGAAATTTTCAGGATCAACCAGAAAGTACTCTAATTTAGAGTTGAGAATCTCGGCTACATAAAAGATGGTCAACATTTCGAAACACTCTTCCATGCATTCAAAGACCAGAGTATACACAGTCAGGACCAAAGGACACAGTCATAGTAATCTTTAATTCATAAATTCTGTTAAGTTTAAGTTTTTCTGTTTCTTTTGACAAAAACAAAAGCCATTTTTATTTATTGTAACTAATATGGTGAAAGTATGACCACAAACAGCCAGCCTTTTGCTTTCTCCCAAAGGCACATGGCTCCAATTCCTGGCCACAAAGATTCAGTAATATTTTCGAAAGAACTGAGTTGCCTAAATTCATACTATATGAAAATCAATGATTGTATTATTTATGCACTAGGCAGGAATATATGCTAAAGAATAAATGTGTTAAATCATGCCTTCAAAGAACTTACAATCTAGTTGTCAAAACATAATAAGAACTAAAGGTAGCATTAAGAGACTAAAAAGTCAATATATAACCAAAGAATAGGTCAAATGTTTCTGATGCTTGGTGTTAGGGAGAAATTAAGGAGAGCTAAAAGGGGCAAGTAAGTTTGCCAGATCCAGTTTGAAATCTCACCATCCCCACCAAGGACAAGAATTCACATAAGCACATACCCATTATGAGCACACCCACAGCACAGTGTGTGTTAAGGACATAGGAAGAGGAAGACTGGCCTAGATGGGCTCCTATAAGAATATTCAGAAGTTTGTTGAAGTCAGATCACAAAGGACCCTAAATGACAGAGAGGAAGCTAGACTTGATAAAAGAAGAGATCAATTATCGATTTTTTTTAATTTTTGCAACTTGGTGGGGGGGGGTTTAAGTGACTTGCCCAAGGTCACACAGCTAGATAATTATTAAGTGTGTGAGGTCGAATTTGAACTCATGTCCTCCTGACTCCGGGGCCAGGGTTCTTTCCACTGTGCCACCTAGCTGCCCCCTCAATTATTGATTTTTATTAAGTGGAGAATGATTGGTCTGGGAATAATAGACTAAGCACAAAGACTAAAACGCCAGCTAGAAACCAGGAAGGAGGTTTGTGAGTTTACTACTTAAAGATGAAATGATCTGCCCAGGCAGGACAACTGTCAGCACCACTAATATCCTATCTTCCTCTACTAAACTTTTTGAAATAGATGAATAATTTACAGTACTACCTACAAAGCAAGCCTCACAAAATGTCACCCATGGTGGGATCTTGATAAATAGTTATCAAATCAAGAAATTTAAGTTCTTCTTTCCTATTTCAGAGACATAAACAATTATTGGGGCAATCTGACAATTACACTAGGATGTTATCTTCCTGCAAATGTGGATCTTATGTTCCCATATCCATCAGAGCTAAGAAGCTATGACTATCATCCTTCAGTGACAATCAGAGCAATCCAAAACAACAGTACCAAGCATCATTTGATAAAGCTACTGCATATGCTTATCACTCAACTGTCAAGAGCTGGCAAGTGGGACAATGACACCAAGAACTAATTGGACCCTTCAAATAGTCTTTGTATTCTGAAATTTATATCACTACCTCCCACAGTGTGGTTTAAGAAACAATTGAGTATGCACCAGTCTACTGCTTGTAACTCTTTTAAGGAATTAGAATGACTACTCATTGGACCACTTTGGAAAGAAAATTGATGCCCCACACATGCTGCTCAAGGTCACCATAAAGTTGCACTGTTATTAGAACTATTTCCAAGTTATTTGTTCATGGGCTACAGGGAATCCACTGTGGTGCCAAGAAGAAACCAAGTGAGTCACAGTGATGAATAGTCTCAGGGCTTGATCAGCCTGTAAGAAATTTCTCATGCTCTCTCAAGTCTCACAATTTTGGCAAGATATGAAAAGCCACAGCTATGCTTCCTTAAAGTACCTTTCATTGAACTTAGGATAAAAGAATCTAGATTCACTAGACTTTTCTTACCCAAGAGGGTAAGGCTAACATTCACAAAGTAGACACCATAGTCTAAAGAGTCTAAGCTTTCATATCTTAAGGACAAATCAGGAATGAATATGTGATATTCTATTTTGCTTTTATCTCATACATTTGTCATGGACAGCCTCAGGTTCTTAGCAAATCCAGGTTACCATTAGTTACTCACAACCCATCTTTTCAAAGGTGAATGAACAAAGACAAAACTATACTCAGGATGACATTCATTCCCTCATTCCCTACCACCTTTGTCATGACAAAGACCAAAAACAACACTATAACAAGCAGCTGCTTCACTGAACCTTGAAGAGTATGGGTACAATTGGATAAATTCCCTCTTAAAAAAAACCAATTAGCACATTTGTGTCATTTAGACTAGATGCATTTTTAGGACACCTGTTTCTATCTGGAGCTTGTAAAAAGTAAGGAGGACTGTTGGGGTCTGGCACAGTTTTAGATCTTAAAATATTTAGTCCACCAGGACTAAATCTTCATTCTCATTGATAAATTCATTCTGCAGTCCCACAGGCCTAAAACACTCCACTCCTTGCAGCAGTCAGCCCCTTCCAGAGAACACTAGTATATACATAGACATAGGTATAATCTAAATTCTAACTGAACTCTATTGAAAACCAGGATGAAGAGATTCTTGGTCAAGATGAAATAATTCACCTAAGTGCTCTAGAGTAGAAAAAAATCCCAAAAGCTATTCCATGCCTCTTGTCACCACTCTAGAAAGACATGTAACTACAATAATGTCAAACTGCAATAAATCAGTCACTAGTAGAACTCAGCTGAAATCAAAGATCCTCCAGAAATTTCACTGGAGATTTTAAGAGAAAATTCTTACTTTTTATCCCAGACCACAATGTACTCTTACAAGTACCTCAAAAATGAACACTAAACAATTTTAAAAGGAAGCCAAATAAGCAGCTATATCACAATACTTGTTAAGAGCTAAAACTTTTATTAATCAATTAGATAAATAAGAGGGAAAGAAAGAACCATAGGCTCCTATAATCAAAAAAAGTCAGTCTACAAATTGAGCCAAGCTTTCTTCAAGGTCTATATCTGCTGGTGTAGCTGACATTTTGGGTCAGCAAAATGGGGGTGGGTAGGTAAGAGATTTCATTTGAGATCTGAATGCCTCTAATGCAAAAAAAATGGAAATTCCAAACCCATTCTGCCTGTTACCTTTCCCCCCTAAAACAAGGAACATAAAGTATCATGTCATGAAAAGAAAATTCAATTATCACAACTGATATCAATACAGATAGTTAAGATGAAATAGCCCTAGGTCAGAAGGATATTGCTCTCTAAACAACCCCCTTTTCTTAAGGAAGAGGAGGACCTTCTTCCTGGAGGAGTTCCTACCCTCCCCCACTCCAACCCTAATCCTCCTAGCAGTCTTTCCACAAACCTGAGGCTTTCTTTGATTCTTACACCTCCCTTACATTTTATATACATCCAATAACCAAGTCCTATAGGACCCCACCTCAGACATAACTCTCTAGCACCCCCCCCCCTTTCCACTTTCATTACTCAGCACAGGGGCTCTCAATGGGTTAGGCCTCTAAAGACTATGTGCTCTCTCTCTAGGGGCGGCTAGGTGGTCCAGTGGATAGAGCACCGGCCCTGGAGTCAGGAGTATCTGGGTTCAAATTCGGCCTCAGACACTTCATAATTACCTAGCTGTGTGGCCTTGGGCAAGCCACTTAACCCCATCTGCCTCGCAAAAACCTTTTAAAAAAAAAAAGATTATGTGGCCTCTCTTAGAACTTTACCAGTTTCCTTATGCCAAAATCCATCAATACTTAACTCCTTGCTGACACTCCATTTCCTTATATTTAGGGTCTTTTCCCTCTCCCCCTCCTCCCATCACAACCTTCCTCCTGGCTTCCTCCAAGGCTTAACTCAAATGCCACCTTCCAGAGAAGGCCTTCATTGGTCCACCCTGACTTGTAGGGTCTTTCCTGAGATTACCTCTCATTTTAATACACACAGACACAGTCGGTTGTTTGTTGTCTCATCTTCTCCCACCTCTTTTCAATATCATCCTTAATGCAGGGATCATAGTCTTTTTTTTTTTTAATCCTTGGTACTTAACATAGTGCCCCTAACACTGAATGACTGAACCCAGTCTTAAACACTTACTTAGCTGAATGATCTTAGGCAAGTCAGTTTCTGAGTCTGTTTGTTTCTTCATCAGTAAAATGGGGTTGAGCCCTACATGTATGAGGAAAATGAGACAATGGGTTTAAAATAGTTTAAATAATACAGTCATTTTGTGAAATGCTTTCAAATAAGGTTCCCTCCTGAATGTTTTCCCCACAGTTCTCAGGTCACAACTCTGAAACAGTCTCTGCAATATTATAAATCCCTATAAAGTCCCAAAGCAACAGATAGCAAAGTAGACAGATAAGAACAAATAGAACTTGTATTTGCTAGAGTTCACTGGCACCAGGACAATTTTTTTGCAGTATCTGAATGCTTTTGGCCACATGAATAACACAAGTGCTCTCTCTCTCCTAGAAAATGAGGTTTCCACTGAATTGTCAATGTCCTCCCCTGCTCATTTCTAATTCTTCAGAAAAGCTAATTCTGTCACTTGATTCTTGGGAGACATCCATAGCCAAAATTCTAACATTAGTCTATCATTTACCAACTGATCAAAAAGTCTCACATAGCCAAGAGATCCATCAATAGTGGAGAGCTAAAACTATTCAAGAACTTAAGTATGCATGCCTAAGAATCTACCAGGGTAGAAGTGCCAACTACTAAGGAGAACAAGGACAAGTTAAGGCAAAGGATAAGAATGACTTGGCAAAAAAGCACTTGACTCATTAGCTCCCAAATTTCATCATTGCAATGTTGCATTTGTTGCTACAAATCACAAACCCTCACTTCAAGTTCAAAAAGTATCCCTTCCTCGACTAAGAAGCCAACTTCTCAGGACCAGAGACAGAAAGAAGAAATGACAGGCAGTTCTAATACAAAAGACAGACATCACAACAATGAAAGACCCCAACTACTTTAAGTTAATACTACCTAGGATTAGGAAAAAAATTCTGCTGCGTACATCAGAAAAGAAGCCTTTTCTTAAAAGGTTTGAATGTAGCAAGCAAAGTAAGATAGTAAGAATTTGGCATACATTTCTATACTCAAAAGAAATTTCTCCATGATCTATTTTCAATAGTATACCATTTATTAAGTTTTAATAGAGAAGTCAGATGTTCAAGCCCTAGAGCTCTAAGACCCCAGCTCTCATCTGTGAAAAGGAACAGATAAAAATTTCTGCACAACAGACACCAATCCCCATATCTTTGGATGCATACACCATCTAGTCCGAGCTTATCCTCTACTGAGCCAACACCTAGAGACATACATTTAAATAGTATAAAGATATTCAAAATCTAAAACTGAATAAGCTTACTAATTTACTATACAGCAGAGGTCCATAACCTAGAATTCACAAACTTATTTTAAATATATATGTATATGTATATTTTTATTATAAATTATTTTCTCAACTACACACAAAAATAGTTTTCAACATTCTTTTTTTTTTTAGATTTTAAGTGGCATGTTTTTCTCCTCTTCCCCGACCCTTGGCATCAAGTAATCTGATATAGGTTCTATATTACATGTATAACTATGTTAAACTTATTTCCAGGATATACAAATTTCTTCTAACTATTGCAATATAATTTGTCTTCCTTCTAATCCTACATATTTCAGTTTACTGCATTTAAAAACATTCTGAACAGTCCATAGATTTCAAACTACCAAAGGGATCCGAGATACACAGAACAAAGTTAAGAACTCTTAACTGCTGAGAGATGCAATAAGGAAGTTTCAATAGGAAAAATGGACCAACAGAAAAAAAAATAGAAAAAAGAGCTTTTTTCTGAGGTTTGGAGCAGTTTAAAGGCATAAATGAAAGGAGCCCAGGATGCTGGAATATTAAGAAGACATATACATGGGGGTAAAACCCCAACTATTTCACAATTTAGCTAATGGTAACCATTCCCCATAGTATCTTTTCAGGTCCCCAAGAAGTTTTAGTTGATCCCTTTCAAGATTCTACTTCTCTCTATCACTCCAGATAGTCATTTTCCTGGGCTTTACCCATAGCATCTTATTTATATTCCACAAGACACACAGATTTGTATGAAATTCTGCATTATCTTAGTCCTTTTCCTTGGTCCTTAGTCCCATTCCTTTATAGAGCATCTTAAAGCAGGAGTTTAGTCTGTAAACCTTGCCCCCCCCCCCCCCCCCCGCAAAAAAAATTCGCTAACTACTTTCCTCTAAACCCATACCTTTCTGATAACTTCCTCTTTCCATCAAAGGAGCTACCCTTCTTGAATCACCATCAACTTTTCCTTCTGCCTTGGCTACACCATGTCATTTGGTGAGGCCTTGCTGATTCTCCCCATCCTTGTTCATCCTCATTACTCTTTTTTTCTACTCAAGGAGCCAGTACCATAGATAGCTCTGACCCTCAACATCATTTACCACGTGATGGCAATAGCCTAAACTGGTCTTCTTGCGATAAAAGTCTGGAGTGACATTATATAACTGCACAATAAGCTCTAATATCAAGTCCTGTTAGCCATTTAAAACCCTTCAACCTAGCTCTTAAACATTCTGTCTTTCTTATGCATTATTTCCTTTCAGGCACTCTAAAGTTCAACCAAATTGGCCTTCTAGATACTCTTCATTAACCCATCTCTCTGCCTTTGCAGAGGTATCATGGTTTAAAAACACAGTCTCAGAACAAGGAGGACCTAGGCACAAAACCACTCATAGAAATTTTTTAGTTAACTTTACATAGCACTTTACTTTATAAATATTATCTCCTTTGGTCTTTACAAGAACTAAAAGACAAAGGGAGTTATTATCGGTGTTTTACAAAAGAGAAAATTGAGGTTAAGAGAGGTTCAGTGACTCACTCTGGGTCACAGAGCTAGTGTCCAAGACAGGATTTTAATTCAGGTCTTCCTGATCCACATCCCATGCTCTTTCCACTATTCTACCTATCTGCCTCCCAGAGTTCAGATACAATGCATCCTAACTTTGTAACCCTCGAAAAGAAGATCATTTAATCATTCAGTGCCCTGAGCACTTCACAAAGGTCAGGTTACAGAGATGGTAAGATGAATTATTCTCATTTGGGGATTTTCCTTTAAGTCAATAAAATCACAGATTCAATCTCTATCCCATTCCTTTAACACAGCAAGTATTCCCAACCCTACAGTGCATACCCTCCCTTCTGCCTCTAAGAATCCCTAATTTCCTTCAAAGCTCAACCTGAATGTTGACTGCCTACAAGATCTGAAACTAACAATGTCTCCCTGCTCAAACTACCACATAATATGCTTTGCATATATTTATGTACAAGCCATTTCATTTTTTTGTATCCTAGTATCCAGAATGTTGGAAAATTTTCATATGTCATAGAAATATTAGTTATTGTTATTAACTGTAAAGATTATTGGTAGAGGATTGCTTCTTGCTCAAGCACTTAGCTTTGCCCAGTTGCTGAAGTAACAGAGCTATTCCTGTTTCATAAGTAAAGGAGAGAGAGGGAAGAGTTAGATTCAAGTTCTTCCCAACTTAATCCCCACTGAGGACTCTGTAGCCAGACACTGTCCCAGGGATACTAATTCAGAAATGACAGCATCCCTGCCTCCAACAAGCTTACATTTCACTGGCCTGGTCCTACATTCTTTCACTTCAGAAAGTCATCTGTCCATCCCAGTGTTATAAAATCATTGTTCTCATATTTTAGCTGCAATATCATTACATCAGGAGATTCTCTGCTCTAGGGCATGACTTTCCTTGTAGTTATTACTTAAGCATTCTGTCTAGCTGCCCACTGGTTCCCACCAAAATGTTTTAAAATTTGACCATGACAGACCTACCTGACAATGCCAATTCCTTCCTTTATCAGAACCTTGTAAGTTCAGTCATATTAAGAATTTCAGGGTCAGCTAGGTGGCACAATGGATAGAGCACCAGCTCTGGTGTCAGGAGTACCTGAGTTCAAATTCAGTCTCAGATACTTAATAATGACCTAGCTGTGACCTTGGACAAGTCACTTAACCCCACATTGCCTTAAATAAAATTTTTAAAAATTTCAGTGGTGCTCTTGCTGTCACCCCAGAAACCTTGCTATATGAACTCACTAATCAGACTCAAGTAATTCATTCTGTACTTGGTCCCAGGTTACTTAGAGCTACCAAAGTCATAAAATGATGTTATGGAATGAGTCTTTGACCTTCTTTTCTGCTATCTTTTTATTCTTCACTTGACTCTATCCTACTTCCCCTCAGAAGCTGTTTAAACTTCTTTTAAATACCTTATTTGTACAATGTTGTAAAATCTGAAAAACAATTTCAAATTCCAACAATTCTGTAAGGTTTGTAGTACAAGCTGATCATCTCCACACTTTGCTGTACAGAAATCGGGGCTCTCACAGGGCAATTATGCCCATGATCATACAGGGTGATGTCTTGCTTTCCAAGATCAATGATGTAGAGGTCTAACCTTGCTTTAGTGGTGATGAAAGGAGCAATGCTGTGTTGGACATCCAACATCCATGTCCATCATTTTGATAGGTATAAGAGTCCTGAGACCACTCAAAGCACAACTCTCCTCTTTTCAGACATCCCTTCATCTAACTCTAAAGATCATCTATTTTGTAGATGATCTCTAATTTAAATAAAGAGCGTTAATTTTCTCTTATCCCTTATTTGCAAAACATCTCCCCTCCCCACTCTCCTTCTTAATGATCTTGTCTATGCAGCTAACTCCCAAATCAATATCCTTGTTCAGGCGCGCGCTCTCTCTCTCTCTCTCTCTCTCTCGCTCTCTCTCTCTCTCTCTCTCTCTCTCTCTCTCTCTCTTTCTCTCTAAAAGATTTTATTTATTTCGAGTTTTGCAATTTTTCCCCTAATCTTAAGTCCCTCCCCCCACCCCCCACAGAAGGCAATTTGCCAGTCTTTACAATTTTTCCATGGTATATACATTGATCCAAATTGAATGTGATGAGAGAAAAATCATATCCTTAAACATAAAGTATATGAGAAAGCAAAGATCAGACAATAAGATATCAGGTTTTTTTTCTAAATTAAAAGTTAATAGTCCTTGGTCTTTGTTCAAACTCCACAATTCTTTCTCTGGATATAGATGATATTCTCCATTGCAGACAGCCCCAAATTGTCCCTGATTGTTGCACTGATGGAATGAGTGAGTCCATCAAGGTTGATCATCACCCCCATGTTGCTGTTAGGGTGTACAGTGTTTTTCTGGTTCTGTTCATCTCACTCAGCATCAGTTTATGCAAATCCTTCCATGCTTCCCTGAATTCCCGTCCCTCCTAGTTTCTAATAGAATAGTGTTCCATGACATGCATATACCACAGTTTAAGCCATTCCCCAACATTTATTTGATTTCCAATTTTTTTGTTCAGGCTCTCTCTTGGACCTTCAGTCTCAGATTTCCAATTGCCTAGTGAACAATTCAAACTAGTTAATGCAGAGATATCTTGAATAATACACAATGTGTATTAGAGACTGAACTTATATTTTCCCCAAAACCTCTCATTTTCCAAATTTCATTTGTTCCATCAATGGTACCACATAATCCTTCCATTGTCTCAAATTTCCAAATTTAGCATCATTGTCAACTTCATTTTCCCTCAAACCATATATCTAATTAGTTTCCAAGTCTTGCCCTTTCTCCCACTTAAGCCATCTCTCTACTCACACAGCTGCCACCTTAGGCTGAGCCTTCAGCCATCACCCCTCACCTAGATTACTACAACAGCATCTCAACTAGTATCCTATCTCACACCTCTCACCATTCCAGTCTACAACTAGAATGTAAGCTCAGAGGGGGAATTATTATTTGAATTTATATCCCCAGTATCTAGCACAAGGAGCACAGTAGGCACTTGAAATGCTTACTGATTCATTATACCTTTATGCCTTTCATTTCCAAGGTCTAAAAATACGCTTAATTTCCACATCAAAAAAAAAAGTCTGTCCTTGACCTTATAATCCCTAAGCAATAGGCCTTCTTTCATACCCAAATTCTTAAACTCAATACTTCTGTTTCAAGAACTCACCCTTAATAATCTGGCTTCTGTACTCTTATCCTACTAAAACTGCTTTCCAAGATCAACAATGTGGAGGTCTAAGCTTGCTTTAGTGGCAATGGAAGCTGTTTTGGGCATCCAAGAATGGAGATTAAGAACACTATATATAAAACTCAACTATCATCACTATTACTGATTATCTTTCTCACTTTTTGCTTTATATTACTGCACAATAATTGAGAAGTAACTTGAGACCATGGATCAGAATTTGGGTATCTTTGTAGGAAGTTTACGTGGAGCTTGGTAAGTGCATGAGTGTAGGATAGTATTAGAATACTTATAAGATGTTAACACAGGAGAACCAAGGTCTTTTCTGTTGTGTTTCTTCTGTTACTCTAGATCAACATCACTGTACACTTCAACTACAGCTGGCAACCATACGGGGTTTCTCTGATGGGGCACAAGGATACAAGATAAAGCAACATGCCATTTCTCACCCATGGTAGAGGATGCAAAGAGAGCCGACTGGAATACAGAATCCAGCCACATTTATTCCCTGTTACTCACAGTTCAGCCTAAGCACATAAGCAAAGACCAGAGAGCTAATGGAGAGGGGCTTCTATGCAGACATAGCATGACACTGGAGGGACAACCTGTCGGGCTTGTCTCTACATATACTGACTTGGGCCCAGGGTGGTCTTTGGGAAATCTGGTGATCTTGTTGGATATGAATCAAAATATTTAGTATTCAAAGAACTGACACTAAGGATCACCAACTGGCCAAGGAAAGTGCAACAATGGTTACAAGCAGGCTGTACACATTACAAAAGGAGAAATACTTAGTGAATGCCCAAGTGTGTGATAAGAAAAAAATACGTCATCATATAATAAGGATATAATCATCAGATACCCTTATTTTTCATTTGTATCCTCAAGACGTCAAAAGAATCTGACCAAGGCTCCAACAGAAAATTTATGAGAAGACATGGACAAAAGTGAGTGCAATGAAGAACCATTGATTCATCCTGCAGTGGGGCATACATGCCATTAATGACATTAGAAATTGTCATGTGAGCACAGCAACATTCTCCAGGATTGCATTAAACCAAGTCCTCTCCTCTATGCTTCAGTTTCCCCACAAACAAAAGAAGCAATCTCTAATAAAACATGATTGACAAGTTCTAAGAAAAAAAGTTAAAGATAAATGAGAAAAAAAAAGATTTTTCTGGTCAAAATAAAAAGTAACTTGGCATTTTTAAAAAGGGGTATCCTACTTTGATTCCATTTATTCATGGTCAAAATGCCCCACATTATTAACAACTGCAAAGATAACTAGCATCTAAGTTCAAACAGGTGGTGATAAGGATTCTATCCCTGCCCCAAGATTTTTGTTAGGATTAGATATTCGGCATATTCTAATACATCTAGGAGTAAGAGGGAAAAAATGTCTTTTGATTTCTTCCCTCTGAGGATGAAGCCACATGATTCTAGTTTATAAAGATCATTACAACAATCAGGGCCATGATGCAAGGTACAATATGCTCAACACCCACAAAGTCCTCTTCACCCTGTGATCTAGTCCTCCTAATAATCACTTACTACAAGGCTGTCCAACCTTACTTGTAAAAGATTTATTGAAACAATAGACAACAAACAGAATTGTCATTTTGGTGAGAGCTCTGCCATAGCTCAGCTTTATCTACTAAAGCATTTAGTAATCTCACAGGAGACCACATAAAATTGCACTGTGGGCTGCATTTCGGACAGCCCTGACTTACAGAAAGGGATAGAGAATACCTGACTTTTGAAAAAAGAGCCACATTTCCAAGGTCTCCCTGACCCAGTTTCTGAATGTGGAATATTCCATGCCAGATAAATAATAGTTGGTGAAATTAGCAGGTCTCTATTGCCACAGTAGACTATGTTCTCCTTAAGCAACCTGTCAAGATCTTAAAGAAGCAGTATTAGTTGGAGGAACTGGTGAATAATACAACTGACAAGAACCCAAAAGGTTTCATGCCATTTTGTTACCATTACATTTAAAAAGCAGAGTACATAATAACTACATTCTTGAATTCACTTTAACTGCAAAAGCCTCAATCATGTATGTGTTTCAAGATTCTCAAATCTGGGGCAGCTAGGTGGCACAGTGGATAAAGCACCGGCCCTGGAGTCAGGAGGACCTGGGTTCAAATCCAATCTCAGACACTTAATAATTACCTAGCCCTGTGGTCTTGGGCAAGCTACTTAACCCCATTTGCGTAGAAAAAAAAAAAAAGATTCTCAAATCCTAGAAGTTCTCTCAAAACTTGCCATGCTAGAAAAGTTTGCTTTAAATTCACAACTTCAATCTAGTTTTAACTAACACTCAGCTCAATGTCTGCCTAATGTGACCGATGACAAGGAGACACTGTCACTGCTGCAGAGGAA
Source organism: Macrotis lagotis (assembly GCF_037893015.1). Lineage (NCBI taxonomy): Eukaryota > Metazoa > Chordata > Mammalia > Peramelemorphia > Peramelidae > Macrotis > Macrotis lagotis. The sequence continues at coordinate 70,270,171 of NC_133661.1, read as the reverse complement.
CAGTTGTCCCTGTTCAAATCCAGCCTGTGCCTGGCAGGGGCTGCAGATACATCTCAGGCAAGCAGTGATGAGCCAAGTGTCTAGAACGGGATTGCAGCTCATTAATACGATAGCACGAAGGCAGTAGGAGTCCAAATCAGCAATAATATTTTTAGACTAATTGTTAACTTTCTCTACTTTCATCTTCCTTTGCCAGCTCCTGTGGATTTTACAGCTGAGTCACCACCGGAACTTTCTAATGCATTCCCCAGCAGCACAATGCCACTAGCATAGGGAGTGGCAGGATCAGGGGCACAGAGACAACAAATGCTCAAGCTTTATAAAAGCCCTTATCTAACCAATCATCCGACATACTCCATACCATATCAGCTCAAAGCTTTTGGAGATAGATGGGAATACTATCTAAAATGAATCCCATCAAAGATTTTGGAGATAGATGGGAATACTATCTAAAATGAATCCCAAAGAGAACTGTCTTGCCCCTGATCTAGTCCATTCCCTTCCCCCTACTACTTCTGCTAAATGACATTTTTCATAATGGCAATTCCTCAGGTCAGGATGCTTATTCTAAATCTAGGCGAATGTCCTAGAAGGGGAATATTCTGGTACAGAATTTTAAATCATTAACAGTGATTCCAGGCCTCAAGTGGGCACACTACCAGGAATTTACTTACGTAGTGATGTAGGGTAAAGAAACAAGAACATAAAATTTTCCTTACTGTTAAGGGAGAAGTTTAATAAAATAATTAGACAGTATAATCTGCGGACTCAATTTTATACCAGTACCTAAAAAGTTATCAAATACATGTCAAGAGGCAAAGGTGTTTTTTTTTTTAATTAGATGAATGTAGGTACCACATAGCTAACTCCGTCACAGTATTAAAAGTGACCTAAATATAAAAACAATATGATCTCTTTTCCCTAGTCTTGGGGCCTGTTGTAAAACACTTTCTTTCCAAAGCTGGGTTTAGCCATTGTTCTAGCAGTAAATAATTTTCTCTAAAATTTCGCTGAATATATACCTCACTCCTGTTCCACTCAACCCCAGTTTGGCTTGGTTTCTGGTCTTTGTTCAGAAGGAATGCTTCTAAATCCCAGAAAGGTTACAAAATCTGTACTTCCTATCTTCTACCCCCAAATAACCCACCTTCCACAGACACAATCATGCCCTCAATCACCTTCTTACAATGGTTCATTGTGAAGTCCTACAGTCATTATAATTATTTCCCTCTTCAGATATAGCCCTAATTCCAAATACCCTAAAAAATGTTGTAGTAATTAGAATTATAGCAGTATAAGCAACCTTGGTCATTATAGAAACATAGATGACTACCTAAAGTGAGAATTCTGTCCCCATCTGTACCATACCCAACAATTGTCCTAAACTTTCTTGAAGATATCCAGGGATGGGTAATTCACTATCTGCTCCACCAAAGCAGCCAGACACTGCATTTCTGAATTCTGCTACTTCCAGTCCTCTAGAGGCTAAAGCAGAATGTCATCCTTCTACAGAAGGGACTTTTACCCTTAGAGTCACAACCTGCTTTGACAGCCTGATGAACCCTATGAAACTTTGCTAAGAAAAATGTTTTTACATGCCTAAGATAAATAAAATATATAGGGTACAAAAGAAACTAATTACAATGAAAGGCAGTTGTCAAAATTTTTTTTTAGGATTTTTTTTTGCAAGGCTAATGGGGTTAAGTGGCTTGCCCAAGGCCACACAACTAGGTAATTATTAAGTGTCTGAGGCCGGATTTGAACTCAGGTACTCCTGAATCCAGGGCGTACTCCTGAATCCAGGGTCAGTGCTCTATCCACTGGCACCACCAAGCTGCCCCCAAAATATTTTGTTTTCTTTTTTTTTTTTTTGCAAGGCAAATGAGGTTAAGTGGCTTGCCCAAGGCCACACAGATAGGTAATTATTAAGTGTCTGAACCCAGGTACTCCTGACTCCAAGGGCAGTGCTTTATCCACTACGCCACCTAGCTGCCCCTTTTGTTTTCTTTAAAAGAAAAAAGCATAGACCTCTCATTATAGTCACCTAATTCAAACTCTTACAAACTAGAAACAAGAGGTTAGATTATTGTACCTTGTCCAAGATCACAGATGACAGAGAATCTGAACTAGAACTCAGATCTCCCTACTTTTTAAGGCCAATAACCTTTCTACCATATGATTCCTTCAGACAAAGGATAAACAAAGAATGGGTTTTACATTTGTAAATAAAGTTTTATTGTATTAGATCCTGACTATACAAATTTGTAGATTTGGCCCTCAGGCCATGGTTTGCCAAACCCTGCTTTTAGATATTCCCACAATGGCCAATGAGATTGGATATGCTCCTGCCAACTGATTCAAGAGCATCATGAGTGTCCTGGGCCATATTTAACATTTCTATACATACAGAAACTGTTTCCCTACCATAAACTAGGCTGACTCTGATATACAAAAGGAATTTCCCATCCAGTTGACATGATATGATTACAATCAAACTGGTTTTGGAATAAAGGAATCAAAACTGGCAGTGGTAACATAATTCAGATAATTAAGTTATGTAAGCGACACATACACATTATATTCCATGATGGCTATTTCTTCTCCGACCTTGAAAGAAAAGTGCACACCAAACACCTTAGAGTTACAGGAGACTTTAAGCTACACAGCAAAAGTGACATTATCTGGAGCCCTGGAATCTAAGCTACTGCAGCGGATCTTGATATAGGCTGCATGTGAAGGGCTACTTAGAAGAAACCAGAGCTGCAGCTTCAATCAAGAGTGCTGACAACTCAGTTCTCTCCCCCAGTCAGCTTTAGCTGGCAGACACTGAGCTAGCCTGATGCTGCAAGCACTCGAAGTTTGACTTGTCAGAAGGTAGAAGGGCCAAGAAGGTTCATTTTTAGGAACTAACAAGACACTCTGGAGAGAGATGCTATCTCTTAACATCAAAGACTCACCTGAGAACTCTGAAATTTTAACTAGTTTTTTTCTGTACTGGGACTAGGGATTACCAATCTGTCCAATGCCAATTCCTCAGATATGACAACTCTGTTGACAAATGCTCCTTTACAAATAATCATACTACAAACGAAAATAGTAGGCTGAATACTCGGTTTCTGTACTTATTGGTTGAACAAGAATGAACAGCCCTAATATCAAAAGTAATATCCTGGACCTCCAAAATGCCTCATATTTCCTTAGAATAGTGCTTTGAAACATAAATCTCTCTGGAGAGATTATTTGCACATAATTTGAGCCTTCAAATTAATTACTTTTATATGAAACTAGACATGTATTACTTAGATGGGTAAAAAAAAGTATACTATCATCTACACAATGACTGTGACCACCTTCCTAAATATTAGTGCCCTTAGCAAACTGTAGTTAACATCTATAATATTTTCAAGAAAGAGAACTTTGAGTATATTCAAATAAGGCTCTCTATTAACCCCACTCTCTCCCCAAAACTTGCTCCTAGATAACTTAGTAGATGGCTCAGAGTCTCAAGATCAACCTAAAATAAGCCAATCTCCACAAAGACGCAATGAACAAGAAGCTGTACTCAATCAACCCATCCCAGAATTCAGAGAGCAGAGCACTTGGGTACACAGAAACAAGATGCACATAGGTCAAGGGGAGCTCACACAGACAAACCAAAGTCAGTGCTGATGAGTAGAGGTGGTAGAGTAGTGAATGACAAGGAGTATCTCTTTTAACATAGATTGAGATAACAAAAACCCAAGCTAGAGAGTCTTGTCTTTGATGTATTACTTGCTTTGGAGAGCAATGTTTGATTTTCCGGAGTTTTGATAAATCACAGAATGTCATGCAGATATAAAAATTCTTGGAAGATTCAGGGGAGACAGGAGATGAGACAACATGTCTAAAATCCCTTCCAGAGATAGAAATCTAATACTACAAACTTTTACAAAATTCTCCTACATTCTAAACTCTTTTCCCAAAATGTCTTAATATTTGAAAGTTAGAGGAGATAAACTTAACCATCAAAAGCAGCAAGTTTCTCTTGGAGAACAAAGTTTCACATCATTAATTACAGCCTAAGTGAATAAGCATGGGATTATGGAATTTGTATGGGCAATACTAACACTCGGCTCAGTTGAAGAAGGCTTCCAAAGGTACTCTCAGATCAGATGGCATCACATGTCCCATACATTTTTTCTCCAACCTTCTTCATGAAGGAGGACAGTTACTGACCTATCAGAACTCCTACTCTCTCTAAAGGAGTCCATCCAGTCCTAGGGATAGGGAAGTAGTGTGGGCAAAGAAACGTGGGCTGAATGTTCTTGCTTTGTTGGTGAGAAAAAGATCTGGTAACACAGCTGTGTGGTAGGAGTTTTACATCCCAATCCAAGGAGGCAGCATACTCTCTGGAGGGCTGCAAAGAAGGTACACAGTACAGAGATGGAAAAGGAGCTAACACTAATTCCCAAGCTCTAAAACTAAGGAACATGGTTTCAGCAACAAATTTTATCTTGTCTATGACAAATTAAAATGCCCCACTATGAGGGCAAGGTCATAGGCTTGATATTCATGTGGAGTTGCTCACTGTTCCACAGCCACAGGCTAAACAGCTCTTACTGATAGTCATGTGCTACTGATCATAAGACTGTCTGGGTAGGAAGAATAAATGGTTTAACATAAATTTGACTCTACTACATTAAAATAACTCAAACCAAAGCAACTAAGCTACTGAGGCAGGAAGAGGTAAAAGTACATTCCACAGCTAATTGCACAAGTCATGGGCAGGGAGATCTTCACTAGCTAGCACCATCTTCTATAAACCTTTCAAGTGAAAATAGAACAAATGAAGACTTGAATTTACATTATCATCTTTCATATGTAAACCTTAAGGAAGGGCTATTAGAACTTGCTCCCAACTAAAGCAGGACGAAGTTGCGAGTCCTGAAAAAGGCAGAGTACTGAACAGATTTGGCTACTCAATGAAATTCTATGCTACCTAGGAAGGAACAGGTCATATAATCAAAGTATATTCTTTTCTTCAACCACACAAATTTTAAAGCCTCTTTAAAAACCATTCCCTCCCCATTCCCTATTTTAATCAAAGCTATTCTTTGGACACTAAAATGCCTAGACATACAAATTCATCAAGCTTTGCAAAGCACTTGAAAGGCTTGCAATTAATAGCTATAGCTAGGCCTTTAGTTCCCCCCCTCCAAAAAAAGAGGCCAAAACAGCACTGCCACATAGAACAAGATCTTTCTCCTCCACCAAAGCTACAAAGGTTTAAAGGTTGTTTCCCTTGAGTCATTTTCAAAGTTCTTGAGTTTTCTGCTACTAAACTGGGTTTAGTCAATGATCTTTCATTGAAAATATGAGAAAAGAGCAAAAGGGGAGGGAAAATGTGCTTTCCCATCAACTGTACATAATTGGGACCTTCAGGATAAGGGGTGGGGCCCCAAGTTAGAGTCCTTCCATATCCATTCCCAAATCACTAACTCTCAGGTCTAAATGTAGCATGGTTGCAAGATCAGCAAGTTAAAATTCATCCCATGCCGACATTCTGTGACCATTCTCCTCTCTCTCCCCATCTCAGTCAGAGCCTCTCTCTCCCCCTCCCTCTCTCACAAACATACAAACATGAATATGCTTTTCATATTATTTAACAAATAAGAAATGTGAGTGACATCAAATGTTCAACCTCTTTCCCCCTTCCCCTCACCCCACCTAAAAGTATTTTGCTACATCATCTCCAAGATGGAACTAGATATTTGTGGATTATTCTAATAATTATGAAAACAAAGACAAACATGAATTGCCTTCCCTTATCACTTGCCCATAGACCCTTAGAAGTATAACAACTTTGGGCATTTATAATATTGAAGAAAAAAAAAAGACGACCCCTACAAGCACAATGATTTTCTCATATTCACATCTCTGCAAAACAGCTCCATGTTAAGAGGATGGAGACGGAAAGAGAAAATCCAACAACTGTTGCTGCGGATGTGGCTGCACAGCCCCCTCCCCCTACTCCCCATCACTAACCGGACTGTGGGTTGCTCTGTGCTGCGGCATCCGAGTCCTGGGTGCTCCACGGTCTGTCCCACCCCGTCAAGTTGAGGGACTGCAGGCCAAGGCACAGGTCATTTGCATCCGGGAGGCCCCGGGAGGGTTCTTGCGCAGAGGTGGGGAAAAGCATCCTGCTCGTCACTGCTGCTTCAGAGTCTGGAAAGTCTGTTTTGGAGAGAACAGACAGAAGTCGGAGAGTTAGGGGTGCTAGTTAATCTATATAAATAGACACACACATATGCACATATATGTGCGCATATATCACATATCATTCTACATTACATCTATCTATTAAAGCGTCTTCCCCCGGGGCAGGCTTCCGGTCCAGATGTCCGGCTCTGCAGCACTCGGAGGGCCCCAGTTCTGGAGCAGTCTCGTCCAGCCCCCCAGCCCGCACACCCCTATCCCGTCTGCATCACTGCCGGGCCGGCGTGTGATCAGCCGCGGGTGCGTGCTGCTGCCGGTGACATCAGCGAGGCGTGCGAGCTAGCGGCAGCATCTCCCAGGACTGGCGGGTGGGGAGGGGAGGAGGAGCAGCGAGGAGGAGACAAGACAGCCCAGTAGACGGAAGAAAAAAGGTGCAGCCTGGCGGGGCCACGCCAGAGAGGCGGCGCAGACAGGCCATGGGCTGGAGCAGGGCTCTGCTGGCCACCATCAGCCCCAGCACCCCACAAAGGCAGAACCTGACACTGATTTGCCCTCTGCTCCTCTCTGATCCCTTCCCCTCCCCGAAAACCAAAACACTTTAGTCCTGGACTCTCTCCAGCAGCCAGCAGGAGCCCCGATTTAGCAGCCCAGTGCAAAGCTTCATGATTCTGCTAACATCATCTATTTGCTTCAGCTTGGCCCCAGTACCTCCCTGACTGCGCTGCTTACCACTGAATAATGTGGATAACCTTCAGAAATACCCAGACTTTAAGGACTCGATGCAGTAGGGCTAGTTCTAAGCCAAATTAACAGGGCAAAATGTGGTCAGGGTCAGCAATTGGCACCCCTCCTCAAAAAAAGAACTATAGAACACTCTCCTAATTCATATGCCACCTCCCTATAACCCATGTGGCGAGAAAAGCCCTGCCTAGAAGTGGACTCCCCTCTCTTACTACCAACCAATCTCCTTCTGGCCCCCAACAGGGCACACGCCATCAAGAAATAGCCACCAAGAAGCTTCCCCCCACCTCTTTGTAACTCTCTTGGAAGGCTACACATGCACCAAATCACAAAAACAAGGAGAGCTGCTGAGGGTGGTTAAATCTCACAACAAACAACATTCCACATCCAAGTCTGAATCACTAAAGAGATACTGGGTTTCTAAACCAAACTGTCTAGAAAACAGAACAAACCGAAACTTCCCGTCTTCTCTTCTTATTCCAAAGGGGAGCCTCCGGCAGTAGTCTATGGCTATTCCTAGCTTAGTGCTGCAGCAATCGCTCCTTCCCCCGAGTGTCAGGAAGCACAATAAGGGCCTTTTTAAGAAAGCCGGTGTTCTTCCTCAATGCCCCTCCATCCCGGCCCCACCCTGCGCCCAACATTCTTTATAGCGCAGTCTACCTTGAGCCAGGATGCATATGCTGACATGCATAGTCAGTCCCCTATTAGGTACCACCCTGAAGCAGATACTTTTCTCCCATGAAAAACAACTGCCGAACCACTCTCTCCCCTTCTCTCAGCAGATACTGACCTGTAACACTCATCTTCCACTAACTCTATTCTTTTAACACACAGTTTTTTCCTACAGAAAAGAGATCTGCTGATAGAACACACTCCCACCCAAGAAAGTACAGGTTGAATCCCAAGTCTATGACAGATGGTTCTGAGAAAGCTAGATGGAATCCAGAAGACCTCTCTATGTAACCCATATCGAGGAGAAGCAACCAGCGTATCAAGACAACATCAGGTGAAGGGGGGAGGGGGGAAGAAAGAGGGCAAGAAGAGTCCATCTCCTGCAGAAGTAGCTGGCACCAAGCCCCCTGCAGCACTCCCTGAGTAGGTGCCCAAGATTGCTGGGTGGGGAAAAGAAGAATGTTTGTGGCAGACTGAGGCAGCCTTATTTGGGGTTTAAAGTTCCCTTGGATTTAGAGCTGGAAGAGATCTTAGGTCATTCAGTATAGCTTCTCCATTTTACAGATGTGGAAGCTAAGACCTAGAGATATTTCAGAATTGCACAAGATGACAAGGCTAGAAGCATCAGAAGCAAACTGCAAATGCAGATCCTGATTCAAAATCAGATTTTTTCCCCCACTCTACCAAAGGAGGTCCTTGGCAAGATATTTAGAGGCTGCTGCAATCATATCATCCCCAGCATTCTTCTTGGCTGCTGCAAGCAACTCCCCATGACTGCAGAGAAACACTCCTCATTCTGTGATGCATTATGTGCACAAATATACCTTCACCCAGAAATAGAGGCTCTTTAATAGACTCCTATGATTTTTTCTGACATACAAGATTAAAATGCTCCCCTCCTGCCACACCATCCCAAATTTCTTGGGACCTCATTCCAATGTATCCCTTACCTTTAGAAAATACTCTGTGGTTTAGAATATTTTGCTTCTACTATTTTTCTCTCTTTACAGACACCTTTAATGTCGGTAATTCTGTTCAATCAATTTATCTCCATTCATTTGCCCTCAAACCTCAAGACTATTGTTTTTTGAAACTAAAGATTTGTGAGACCAGACTTCGGGGCTTTGAGAGACTGATGGATTTGAATTTGCTCAGTGAGGAAATACTCAAGGGTTTTTCCAGGGAAATTTAAGCTCCTTGAGGGCAATAGTTTTTGTGTTTTTAAAACTCAAGCATTTAGCATAATCCTTAGAACATAGATATATGCTTGTTGAAGTAAGCAAAAGGAAAAAATAGTTTCTCAAACAGGGGATTACTAAAGTGAAGGTGATGCCTTTTCAAGATTAATCTGAGATGAATTTGAGTAGAAATTAAGAGAAATTAGCCTGAATCCAAAGAGAAAGGGGAATACTCAGAAGGAAACAAGTTGTAGTGTTTGTGAAGTAGAATTTTTCCATTGGGAATGGAGAGCTGACATAATTCAAAGAACTTGCTACTTGAAAATCAGTAAGATATGATGACAATGTTTGTCCTTCCTTCTCAAAGGAAGTGACGCCATGACAAGCACATGAATCGGATTGGGGGGGGAGTTGCTTTGTTATGTCACCAGCCTCACTTTCTCCTCCAGAGACATCTGGGTCCAGTGGCCAGATATCAATCAGGACAACTGGAGATAGATGAGAGGCTATAAGGGTTAACTGACTGGCCCAAACTCATACAGCTAAGTAAGTGTCAAGTATCTGAAGCTAAATTAGAACTTGGATCCTTTTGACTCTAAAACTGATCCTCTTTCCAGTGCATCATTAGAAGTGGCAAAACTAAAGGTACATGTTTTCTTATAGACTAGATAGAAAGACAAAATAGATTCAGGCAAAAAGTTGGAGAATACAATCAAGAAACCATTAGGGAAGAAAGATGCCATCTCAAAAAGAATTTCCATATAAAAGAACAGAATACTCAAACAAGAGAGGAGAAGAAAAGATTCGCTCAAGAACAAATTCATCACAAAGTTACTGGAAAAGATATCAGAAGTCACAGAAAGAGTAGCATAATGGATAAAGTGATGGATCTATAGACAGGAGAACCCAAGTTTGAATTTAAGTGCTTCAAATCCTTCTTAGCTAGGGATCTCTGAGGATTGTCACTTAATTTTTCCCATTTTCAGTACATTTATCTATATAAAATGAAAGAATAAGAAGCTATTTTTTTTAAGCTCCATGCCAAAAACTTTTAAGCCCTGGGGATACAAATGGAAAAAAGCAAGACAATCTCTACTGATATTAGGAAATAACACAAAAGACTGTTTGGCTGCAGGGCATCTTACAAGGCCCAAAAGTTCTTAGGGTACAGGGCAGAAAAGAAGGTCTCATGAATCTTCTATCTCATTGGAAAGATTAGAGTTGATTCTCACTCAGTAAGACAAGTTCTAAGCACTTGGTAGTAGAGTAAGATATTACAAGATGTGATATAATAATGAGATATTAGTACCTATTTCACAGAGTTGTGCTAAAATATTACTACTGTTGTCATGTCAAATTTTCTAAACATTAATATGGATGAAACATGGAAAAAAGGCTAAAATATTTAGTTAAAAAAAAGACAATACAATGAGTTGAGAGAAACTTAAGAGTTATTTCCAGATAAGATTAAGCCTCATTAGTATAAAGCAATTCCTCAAAGACAAAAATAACTTGTCCACAAAGACCATTAAAAGCAAGTGATAAATTAAGAGTTTAAATAAGAGCTCTTGAAGGAAAAAAATATTTTATAACAGGTAAAGAACTTTACCTAAATATCGTACTTCACAAGGAATAAAAACAGAGCAACCACTGACTAGGCAAAAAATATGAGAAAATACAGGGTTATCTACTATCAAAAACAATTGATCTATAAAACAAAATTATTTTGAGAATTCCTTAAAAATATAACACAAACAAAAATCCTGAATACTACATTGCCAGAAATCACAAAGGAAAACAACCCACATAGATAAGAATCAGAGTATAAAGTAAAATATAAAAAAGAACCCCTATTTTAAAAGGAAAATACACCCTTAACCACCTTCTTAGAATAAGAAAATCAAGGTCATATTCCAGAGCTTTCAAGGGGGAAAAAAACTGTAAGCAGTCAGAAGGGGAGGGAGAGTTCAAATACCAAGGAACCACAGTCAGCATCATACACGATTTGGAAGAAAATACCATTAAGGAGAGCAAGTCAAGGCTATTTCAAAAAGTAAAAGACTTACAACCAAGAATACCTTCCTCCTGAAAAATCTGAGCATCATCCTGTAAGGAACAGGAGAAGAACATGGGCCTTTAAAGGAATATTTTCTAGCCTTCCAGAAGAAAAACAGTACTGAATAGAAATTCCAAAATGCAAACATACTGGAATCAAGAGCAATGTAAGCAGATAAACCAGTTGGCAGAAGCTAAAAAATGAAGAGATAAGCATCCCTTCAGAATCCCATTCTGGAAGAGTCATAAGGGATATGTCAAAAATTTTGTTAAGGGCTTGACAAATTTTAACTCATTTAGTCCTGTGGTAGATGCTATTATGATTCTCATTTTACAGTCAAGAAAACTGAGGCAGAGGTTAAGGGACTTGTCCAGGGTCACAAACCTAATGTCCGAGTCCAGTTAAAAACTCAGACCTTCTTGACTCTAGGCTTAACATTCCAACATTGGGCCAGCCAGATGCCTCTGGAGAGGCAAAAAATTGGAAAGAACATTACCAGAGTTCATGAGAATAAGAACCAAGGAAGGAGGGTAGGGAGCAGTCATTTTGTGATCCTTACTCTTCTCTTTATAAAAGGAAGGGTGAACACCCCCATAAGACATATGTACACGCACACAAACCTCCCCTCCCCACAACACACACACACACACACACACACACGTGGCAAAATACATGCAATCCAACAAGGAAACCAGGAGAAGTGAAGAAAAGAGAGACGTAGAATTTAAGAGTGAGGGAAGATCCAGGAGAAAATAGACACAAATCTATCACTAATTTTGGAGAATAATCCATAAAGGAGGATGTTTAAAATAATCAAGTATAAGAACCAAAGATAAAACTCTGGGTTTGCTGAGGTGAGGGAAAAGCTGAAGGATGAACAGATCACTTCAATTACAAACTAGTGTTGGTCAAATTCTTTCTTTCATCATCTCCTTTGCAAGGATAAGAAGGGAAAGTGGAAAAATATAAGATGATATGATGAAGAGTATTATACAATTTAATAACTAGAGTCACAAATGTGAATGGAATAAGTTCATTCATGAAACTGGATAGGGAAGCAAAATAAGATTAGCTAGCAGAAACCAACAATATTTTGTATAAACATTTGAAAAAAGAGCTAAGATGAAATGTTGGAGAATTTATTACGTCTTAGACAAAAATCAAGGAAAGCAGGAATATAGCAATCAATCTCAATTTCAAACAAAGTAAAAAGTTTTTTGAGGAAAAAAAATGGCCAAAGGAGGCATAGCCAATTAATCACTAATATTTAGTATGTATGTACCAAACAAAATAGCATCTAAATACTTAAGGAGAAGTAACCTAAAATACAGAAATAGAAAAATTATAGTGAAGGATCATTCTGCCCTTTTTAGAAGTAGAGAACATAAAATTCAATACTCAACCTTTAGAAAATTTAGGGAGCAGAACTGAGATGGCAAAGAGAAGTTGGGAAGTTGTCCAAATTCTCCCCAGTTTCCCCTCAGAAACAACATTAAATCTAGTCTCTAAAAGAATTCTGGGGCAATGGAACCCCACAAAAAAGAGTAAAACAATTTTCAGCATAAAATGATTTATTACTACTTAATAGGGGAAGGACTGAAGACTTAGGTCTGTCTCACTTGGGTAAAAGTAGAACAGATCTTAGCACTGGTCATGCACAGTCAAGCCAGCTGAGACTCTTAGCCACAGCAAAGATTCACCCCTTGGGTCCCACAGTCCTGACTCAGAAGGCTAGTAATACGGGGCCAACCGTGAGGCCTCCAGAACACATCCAGTTCAACAGGCAACTGCAACCCCTGAAACTCAAAGGACATCAGGCAAGAGCTCCCAGTCTCAGAAGCTCCAGTGCATAAAGTCAGGTAACAGGCCCCAGTGTAGGAAAAGCTTATGATAGTATTCTCTATACCCCAGGAACAAAATTCAAATTTTAAAAATGAACAAAACTTTTTTGTAATTGCAAAGAATTGAAAACTGAGGGGATGTCCATTAATTGGGGAATAGTTGAACAAGTTGTGCTACATGAATGTAATGAAATACTAATGGGTTATAAGAAATGAGGAATGGGCAGATTTCAGAAACACCTGGAAAGACTTACATGAACTGATGCTTGAGTAAAGTGAGCAGAACCAGAACACTATTGTAGACAGTAACCGAAATATTGTACTATGATCAACTATGAAAAACTCTTAGCTTTTGTCAGCAATAAAATGATCCAGGACAATTCCAAAGACTCATGATGGAAAATGCTATCCACATCCAGAGGAAAAAGTTCTGGAGTCTGAATGAATATGGAAGCATACTATTTTCACTTTGCTTTTTCTTTCTCATGGTTTTTCCCTTTTTTGTACCAATTTTTCTTTCACATTATTGAGGGAATATTTAATATAATTCTACATTTATAACCTCTATCAGATTGATCACTATCACAGGGAAGGGGGAAGGAAAGAAGGAAGGGACAAAAATTTAGAATTCAATCTTATAAGTTACAAAAAACTATCTTTACATGTAATTTAAAAAATAGTATGAAGTGGGGGGAAAATAAATCCTCAGAGATTCAAGAGAAAAAGTAAATTTAAAAAATAAAATTTTATAAAAAGGGCCCTGACCATAGAACACTGCTGTGGTAACAGGGAAGCTCAAAACACAAACTCAAAAAGGACAAAAATGTCAAAATGCCTGCATGCGAAGCCTCAAATATTCATAATAATCTTGAATAATTCACTTCCTCAATTTTTCTTCAACCTCTTTTACTTGATTTTTTTAAGTCCTTTTTGAGACCAAGAGGTTTTTTTCAGCTTGAGAACAATACGAACATTTTAAAAGAAAGAGTAAAGAGCTTGGAAGAAGCATTGTTTGCTGAAATAAATGTCTCCTAAAAAACTAGAATTGATCAAATTGCGAAAAAAAAATCCAATGAAGAAAACTTCTTTAAAACTAGAAGTGGTAAAATGGTGGGGGGAAAAAAAATTCATTGAAGAAAATTCCTTTAGAACTAGAATTGGTCAAATGGAAAAGGAAGTACAAAAGTGCCCTGGAGAAAATAAGTCATTAAAAAATTACAATTTGACAAATGAAAAAATGGAGAAAATGTAAAATATCTCATTGGAAAAACAAGTGACCTGGAAAATCTAACCAGAAGAGAATGTAAGAATTATTGGACCAATCCAAAAGCCATAATCTCAAAAAGAACGGATAGAATCTTTCAAGAAATTGTCAAGGAAAATTACTGATTTTCTAGAATTAGAGGGTAAAATAGTCTTTGAAAGAATCCACTGATCACCCTCCTGAAAGAGATCTCAAAGTGAAAACTCCAAAGGAAATTTTAGTCAACCTCCAGCACTATCAAGTGAAGGAGAAAATACTGGAACCAGTCAGAAATAAATAATTCAAATATCAAGGAACCACAGTCAGCATTTCACAGGACTTTGCAGCTTGTACATTTAAAGACTAGAGGGCTTAGAATATGATATTCTGCAAAGTAAATGAGCTTGGATCACAACCAAGAATAAATTAACCATCAAATCTAAGCATGATCTTTCAGGACAAAAGATGGATATTCAATGAAATAGAAGACTTTCAAACTCTCCTAATGAAAAGACCAGAGCTGAAAAAAAAAAATTGATTTTTAAAGACAAGACTTAAGAGAAACAAAAAAGTAAACAGTAAAAAAAATGATAATAGGGAGTTAAACTGCTACACACTACTTGGGAAGATGATAATTATAACTCTTAAGAAACTGCATCTCTATTAGTGCAGTGAGAAAAAGTATACTGAGAAAGAGGCAGTGGGTGTAAGTTAACTTTGATGTAATAATAAATAAAATTAAAGGGTGAAAAAAAGAACTGTACCAGAAGAAAGGAAGAAAAAAAATCAGATAAATTATCACATGAAGAGGCACGAAAGAGCTATTAAAGTAGAGGGGAAAGAAGGGAGGGGGTGAACATTGTTGAACCTTTCACGCATGGGATTTGGCTCAAAGAGGGAATAAAAAACATACACAGTTGAATAAAGAAATCTATTTTACCCTATAGGGAAGCTGGATGAGAAGGAAGGAAAAAAAAAAACGGGTGATCGTGACAGAAGAAAGGGTAGACTGAGGGAGGAGGTGGTCAGAACCAAACCACTGGTGAGGAAGGAGGCTGAAAAGGGAGAAAGAAAAATATAAGTAGGATGATGGGAAATAGGCAGTAATCATGTATATTTCCCTCCATTCTAACTGAATATGAATGGAATGAATTCTCCCATAAAATGGAATCAGACAGCAAAACAGGATTAAAAACCAGAATATTACAATATGCTTTTTACAAGAAACAGAGAGTAAAAGTAAAAGACTGGAAAATATAATTTTCAACTGAATTAAAAAAAAAGCCAGATCTCAGCCAAAGTCCAAGCCAAAGCAAAAATAGATCTAATTAAAAGAGACAAGGAAGGACACCACATCTTGATAGAAGGTAGCATAGACAATGAAGTAATATTAATACTAAGTATGTGTGTGTGGGTGTGAGTGAATTAATTCTTAGAGAAATTCAAATTCTTAGAGGGGGACCTCAACCTCCCCCCCCTCTCAGAACTCAATAATACTAACCACAAAATGAACAAGAAAGAAGCTTAAGGAGATTAACAGAATTTTAGAAGAGTTAAATATAACACTGTGAAGAAAATTGAAAGGAGGAAGAAAGGAATCAGCAGTAAAAGGTACATAAATACTAATTATGTACAGGGCATAAAAGTCTCATAATTAAATGCAAAAAGGCAAAAAAATTAAATGCATGCTTTTCAGATGAGGCAATAAAAATTACATATAATAAAAGGTCATGGCAAGAGAGATTAAAAATTTAATTGGAAACTAAATAATCCTAAAGAATGTGTCAAACAAGAAATCATAAAAAGAATGAGTAATTTCATCAAAGAGAATGACAATAATGAGACAAACATACCAAAATTTATGAGATACAGTCAGAGTACTACCTAGGGGGAATGTTAGATCTCTCAATGCATACATGAATAAAACGGACAAAGTACAGTTCAATAAATTGGATATGGGGGCGGCTAGGTGACTCAGTGGATAGAGCACCGGCCCTGGAGTCAGGAGTACCTGAGTTCAAATCCGGCCTCAGACACTTAATAATTATCTAGCTGTGTGGCCTTGGGCAAGCCACTTAATCCCATTGCCTTGCAAAAACAAAAATAAATAAATTGGGTATGTAATTTAAAAAGCTATAACAAAAATGTAAAAATCCCTAATTACACATCAAATTAAAATTGTGAAATTCAAAGGAGAAATGAAATTGAAAGTAAGAACACTATTGAACTAATAAACTAAGAGATTATTTTATTAAAAAACAATAAAATATATTAACCTTTGGGTTAATTTGATAAATAAAAGAAAACCAAATTCCCAATATCAAAAATGAAAAGGATGAATTCATTACCAATGAAGAGAAAATGAAAGCATTAAGAACTATTTTGCCCAACTGTATGTCAGTAAATCTGTCAATCTAAGTGAAAATAATGAATATTTACAAAAAATATAAATTGGCCATATTAACAGAAGAAATATTTAACCCCATTTTAGAAAAAGAAATTTAGAAAAAGCCATCAAGGAACTTCATAAGGAAAAAAAAAATCTCCATGGCCAAAGAGAGTTGAGTGAATTCTACCAAATGTTTGAAGAATAATTAATTTCTATACTATACAAACTATTTGGAGAAATAGATAAAAAAGAGTTCTACCAAGTTACTTTAATGACACAAATATGGTTCTGATAACTAAACCAGCAAGACTTAAAACAAAGAAAATCAAAACCCAATAAATGTAGATGCAAAAATTTTAAATAAAATTTTAGCAAAGAAATTGTATCAAGTTATCACTAAGATAATACAATATGATCACATGCAATTTATACCAGATATTCAGGGTTAGTTCAATATTAAGAAAACTATCAGTATAATTGACCAAATCAGTAACAAAGCCAAAAGAAATCATGTATTTCAATAAATGCAGAAAAATCTGATTATATACAGCACTCATTCCTATTAAAAACATTAAAGAGCATAGGAATACATGGAGCATTCCTTAAAATAAGCAGTATCTATCTAAAACCATCAGCAAGTATTATATGTAATGGGGATAAACTAGAAGTATTCATAATAAAATCAGGATTTGTGAAACAAGAATGTCTACTATCACAGCTATTACTCAATATTGTATTAGAAATGTTAGTTTTATGATGCTGAGCAAGATGAACAGAACCAGAAGAAATAACAGCAACATGGGGTTGATGATCAATCTTAATGGACCTGCTCATTTCCTCAGTGCAACAATCAGGGATAATTTTAGGGTATCTGTGATGGAGAATACCATCTATATCCAAAGAAAGAATTGTGGAGTTTAAACAAAGATCAAAGACTATTACCTTAAATTTTTTTTTAAAAAAAGTAATCTTATTATATAATTTTGCTATCTTGTATTTTTTTTCCCTTAAGGACATGATTGTTCTCTCAACACATTCAATTTTGATCAACATATAGCATGGGAACAAGGTAAAGACTATCAGACTACATTCTGTGGGAGGTTGAGAGGAGGGAAGTGAGACTGAGGGTAAAGGTGTAAAATTCAAAAAACAAAGAAAGTTAGTTTTAGCAATAAGAAAAAGAAATTGAAGGAAATTAGAAGAGATAATGAAAAACAAAATTATCACTCTTCAGGTGATATGAAGTATGCATACTTAAAAATCAATTTAAAACTACTTGAAATAATAATTTTAGCAAAATCACAGGAAATAAAATAAACTCACATAAATCATCAGCATTTCTGACCAATAAACGCCAATAGCAAGAGATAGAAAGAAAAGTAACTATACAAAGTAACTAAAGAAAAAATAAAATATTTGGGAGTCTACTTGTTAAGAGAAACTCAGGAAGTATAGAAACACAATTACAAATCACTTCAGAGATAGAAACAATTGGAAAAATATCAACTCAAAGGTAAGCTGAGCTAATACAATAAACAAATTAAAATTCTATCTAAATTAATTAATTCAGCATCAAACTACAAAAAATTTATTTTATATAGTAGAAAAATAATTTTAAAATTCATCTGGAAGAACAAAAGATTAAGAATATCAAGGGAATTAGTGAAAAAAATGCAAAGGAAGGTAGTCTTATACTAGAGCTAAAACTGTAACATAAAGTATCCATCAAAATTATTTGATCTGGGAGGCGGCTAGGTGGCACAGTGGATAAAGCACCAGCCTTGGAGTCAGGAGTACCTGGCTTCAAATCCAGTCTCAGACACTTAATAATTACCTAGTTGTGTGGCCTTGGGCAAGCCACTTAACCCCATTTGCCTTGCAAAAAAACCCCTAAAAAACAAAAAAAAAAAACAAATAAAAAATTATTTGATCTGGGCTAATAGAGTGGTGGAATAATGAAATAATATACACAAGGTTCATAAGACAATAGTAAATGGCTAAAGTAATCTATATTTTTGATAAATCCAAATAAGAACTCACTAATTAACAACGACTGCTGGAAAAAATAGAAAACAGAAATCATGTATAAATCAACATGTCACATTGTACACCAAAATAAAGCCATATTGGGTACATGATTAAAATAAAGAGTTATACGTAAATTAGAAGAAGAAATAGTTTAATGGATCAAATCTATGAAGAGAGAAAGAACTGATGACCAAACAAAAGACAGAACATTATGAAATGCAATTACATTTAAATTACATTAAATTAAAAAGCATTTGCACAAACAAAAATAATATAACAAGCAGAAAGGTGGAAAATGACTTATACAGTTAGTGTGTCTCAACTATATAGAGAACCGAATCATATTTATAAGAACACAAGTCATTCCACAACTGATAAATGATCAAAGGATATGAAAAGTGGTTTTTTAGATGAAGAAATTAAAACTATATAGTGATATGGAAAAAATTCTTATAATCACTATTGATTAGAGATATGCAATTTAAAACATTTCTGAAGTATCCCCACATATCTATCATATTGGCTAATATGACATAAATGGAAAATTATAATGGAGAAGACATGAGAAAACTGGGATACTAATACACTGTTGGTAGCCGTGAATTGATCCAATCATCTGGAGAGCAATTTGCAACTATACCCCAAGGATTACAGAACTGCATACCCTTTGACCCAGTAATACCACAACTAAATCTATAGTCCAGAAAGATCATAAAAAAGGGAAAATGATCTCCATGTAGAAAAAAATGTTCATACCACTTTTTTTTTAATTAAAGATTTTGAGGATAACTAGGTGGTGCAGTGGATAAAGCACCAGCCCTGGAGTCAGGAGTACCTGGGTTCAAATCCAGTCTCAGACACTTAATAACTACCTAGCTGTGTGGCCTTGGGCAAGCCACTTAACCCCATTTGCCTTGCAAAAAGCCTAAAAAAAAAAAAAAGATTTTGAGTTTTACAATTTTTTCCCCAATCTTACTGCTCTCTCCCCACACCCCCACAGAAAGCAATCTGTCAGTCTTTATTTTGCTTCCATGTTCATACCACTTCTTTTTGTAGGAAAAGAATTGGATAGCGAAGGAATATCCATCAATTGGAGAAAAGTTGAACAAGATGTGGTGATGAAATATTAATGGGCTATATGAAATAATGAGCAGGCAGATATCAGAAAAACCTGAAAAGATTTATATGACCTGATGCTGAGTGTAAGTGAACAAAAACCAGGAGAACATTGTACAAAGTAATAGCAACAGTGTATGATGAATAACTCTGACAAATTTAGCTCTTCCCAGAAATATAATGATCCAAGAAAATTCCAAAAGACTCATGATGGAAAATGACATTCAGGAACCACTGTATCTGAATGCTGTTAGAAGAATACTATTTACACTTTGGGGTTATTTTCTATGCATTTTTTCCATTTTGTTCTTTCACATGATTAATGTGGAAATCTATCTACATGATTGAACATATATATAATCTATATCAGAATGCCTTGCGGGGATAGGAAGAAAGGAGAAAAAAAATTTGGGAATCAAAATCTTATCTAAGAAGAGAATGGGAAAAAATAAATTACTATTTACCAAAAAAGAAAAATTTAGAAAACAAACAGTTCTAGTGATTAAGAGGAGCAGAAAAGAATCAACATCTTTTTAGCTAGATGTCCCAATTTTACAAAACGTGACCTTGTATTATGGCATAAAAACTGCAAGCAAATGAAGAAAAAGCAACTATGGAAAAACATTCTTTAGAATCAAAAGCATATTAAAAATTCCTCCTAGGAGGAATCTATTTAAATGGCTAGAGAGCTACAGCCCTCGTGTCTGGATCTGGGATTTGGGGTCCACATATGACATGCTGTCTAAATGACCTAAGTAAATCACAACTTGCCAGAATTACAGCAATTTTTCTAAGACTATTTAAATTGTCTAAGTATTCTACCTGCATTGACAGAGCAAATACTTCAGAAAAATCATAGGTTTTAGTCTCTATTTCTAAAGGGTCTTTTCAGAAAGAATTTAAATTTAGATTAAATAATTGGTGGGTCAAAGAACAAATCATAGAAGATAATATATAATTTTATTTAGGAGTACAAACACAGAATAACTAGAATTTTGTGAATTCAGCTAAAGCTGTCCTTAGAAGAAAATTTATATCGTTAAATATTTTTTATCAAAAGAACTATTAGACATAAAGATTTTTTAAAAAAGAAACATCAAGAAGAAAGTATATTTCAAAACAAAAGATGAATTGCTAAGTTAAAATTAGAAACTTTTTTAAAAGGGAAAAACTGAAATGAAGCAAATTTTAAGAAGAAAAACCAAAAATGGAAAAGAATTATTCAAAATGAAAATAAAAATTTAGTAACTTTCACCCAGTTACATGCCAACAAAATAAATGAAATGAATATTTGCATACATATAAAACACCCAAATTAGAAATACAGAAGTAATTCAATTTCAGAAAAAGAAATTGAACTATAAAGGAATTTCCCCCCATAAAAATATCCAAGACCAGATGTTTACCTGTTAATCTGTCAAAGAACAATTAATTCCAACATAACATAAATTATCCATAAAAACAAAAAGAAGCAACTATACCAAATTTTTGGAGATAAATATGATCCTGATAACAAAGAAAAAAAGAAAACTCTATAGACCAGTATCTCTGAGCATAAATGCAAAAAAAAGTTGAATAAAATATTAACCAAGAAGGTGTAGCATAATAAAGATTCTAGATTCTACAGTATGATTAAGGTTGAATCTGTACCAAGAATACATACAGGTTACCTTCCATTTCCTAAATCTTTTATGCATTATTTTTGTCTTTTACCTTAGAAAGCAAACTGTCATCAAACTGATCAGATTCTTTTTAAAATAGAGAGGTAAATCAGTAGGAGATATTAGGTACAAAACAAACAGAAGTCTACAAAAACAATAAACAGTGAAGGTAAAAGGGAGCCATAGAAGTTTCTCATACAGAGAGTGACAAGATCTGACCTGACCTCCAAAATTATTAATTTAACTTTGGTGTTCAAGATGAAGTAGAAAAAGGAAACCATAAACAAGGAGATCCATAAAGGAGATTGTGGAACTTCCCAGGCAAGAGGAAATGAAGGGATGAAATAAGGTCAGCCGTGAGTGAGGCAAAGAGGGAATGATTTGAGAAATGTTGAAGTAAAAGTAATATGATTTAGTAAAATGACTAGATAGGGGACTGATAAAGAGTGAAAGTTGAATAGGACTCTTTTATGTGATGAATATAGTCACCTTACTGGAGGCACAGGTTTAGGGGAGTCAAAAGATAAGGAGTTTGTACATGTGGAAATTGAGATACCTATTGGACATTCAGGTCAGAACAAAAGCTCAGAGCTTAGTTAGAAAGGATTTGTAGAAAGAAAAGGAAAGGGCCTAGGATAAAACATGATAGTAGAAATCAGGGAGAAAAAAATAAGCTCAGAAAGAGGAGGAAGGATTGGGACAATGACACACTAGGTTGGTTATCATTATTCTGAGACTATAAAAGGATAATGCTGAGGTGATTTAAAGCAAAGGATTGGAAAGAGGAAGTTCACAAAAGACTATCCTTTCTTCCCCAGTGAAATAAGGATGCAAGTACTCTGCTGAGAGGAAGGGAAAGGCCCTGGTATAAATAAATAGCTTGAAAAAGAGAACGCTTTGAACAACTGTTGGGAGAAATGTAAAAAAGTTAAATGACTTATGTATAGTAGTAGGGGGCTAACTGAAGTCGAATAACAAATCTGTCATGGTAAGTCAACTCAATTGTGAGACTACTGCAATGGTCAGTAGTAGCACACAAGGAGCAGCAGAAAAGGCAACAGAAGAGACTGAAATTTCTGCAGAGAGAGCCAGGGATGAAGAGATGAGCTGCAATGAGACCATGGAGTGAGGGATTCAAGGGTCTACTAAACTAAGGGTCAAGATGTTGGTAAGAAGAAAAATAAGACCAGAGAAGAAAGAAAGAAAATGGATAGTGGGACTCTAAGTTGAGGCAAGATGAGACAGGAAGGGGCAGCTAGGAGGTGCAGTGAATAGAGCACCAGCCCTGGAGTCAGGAGTACCTGAGTTCAAATCTGACCTCAGACACTTAATTATCTAGCTGTGTGACCTTGGTCAAGTCACTTAACCCCACTGCCTTGAAAACACTTTTTTAAAAAAAGATGAAACAAGAAGTTAAAGAGGGATGTTCAATTTTGAAGATGAAAACATCTGGTGTTGAAATCAAGGGTATGAACAATGACTTAAAGGTATCAAGGATGTTAAAGCAGGAAGGAGCAAGAGTATTTTGATGACAGTAATTATTAAAATACCTAGCACTGAATTAAAAAGTGAAAAATTATATCCAACCAAATAGTTTCAATTCCACAAGCATTGGTAAAGCTCTTTCCTATCAGACTAAGCACTAGGATACCAACACCGAAAAATGAAGGAACCTTGGACCTTGAAGAATTCAGAAAGTCATCTGAGGTAGAAGAGAGAAAATACAACCAGAAAAGGAGAACGGGATTTCAGGAAAGGCACTTAGATGAGATAGGGAAGAGTCAACAGACTGGAAATACCAGGGTATGAATAAAGGAATAATGTGAAAAGTCTACATACTTATGTGCCAGACACTACATTTTACAAAACTATCTAATGTGATCCTCACAGAACTAGTAAGAGTAGTTGCTGATACTGCCCCACTTTACAGATAAGGAAACTGAGGAAACAGTGACAAAGGTCCACGTTCAATTCCAGGGCGCCATGGCGCCCCTCTACCTCAGCGGGTGAAATCAGAAGAGCTCAGTCTGGGGGAGGCGCACTTACAAGCAGTCCCTGTGATGTCTTCTGCTTTCCCTGCAGTCATTCCTGGACAGCAGCCACACACTCCTCCTCAGAATGGAACCCGCCCTTGCATCCACAATCAAAGAGAAGCAGGCAAAACCCAGCAGTGCAGTGACAGTCCATCTGACAATGCCGGCATCATTCCTCCTCAGGAGAGCCTGGCCCGCTCGCTTGCTGAGGAGGAGGAAGGGGGCTGAACGGAGCAATAAAGAGGTCTTTGATATCCTTGGAAAGAGCTGTTTCAGTGGAGTGGTGGGGTTGGAACCAGACTATAAGGCATTGAAAAATGAGTGGCAACAAAGAAAGTGCAAACAAGTGGAGGCTGCCTTTTTGAGAAGTTTGGCTGTAAAAAGCAATATGACAAGATGATCACTTAAGGAGACAGCAATTTTTTTAAGGTTTTTGCAAGGCAATAGGGTTAAGTGGCTTGTCCAAGGTCACACAACTAGGTAATTATTAAGTGTCTGAAGCCAGATTTGAACCCAGATACTCCTGACTCCAGGGCATGTGCTCTATCCATTGCGCTATCTAGCCACCTCTGAGGAGGCAGCAATTTTTGAAACAGACCCAGATATGTTTTTAAGATAGATGGAACCATTGGATAAAGACTGGAGATTATAAGAAGTTGCCCAGGAAAGATGGAATCCAGGAGAACAAGGAAAGGGATCAACCTCCCTAGAAGATTCACCTCTTCATCTTAGACTGAAAAAGGAAACAAACAATAAGGAAAGGCTGAAGTCTTTTTCATAGTAGTCTCAACAGATGGTAGAAAGTTTGAGAGAAGTCAGTCAGAAATGTCAAGGAACTGTAGAGCAACTACAAAAGCCCAACTGGGATCAGGCAAAGTGTGAACAACAAATTCAGCTGCAGAGGACCTGGTGAAAAGAAGGAGAAATAGAGGGAGGACAGGAGAGAGCGGCACATTTAAAATTGTTTGGCCCACTTCAGCAGCATTACAAGAGATAAGGGATGTTAAAGGTCATTTATTTCAAACCTTCTTTTACAGATAAGGAAATAAAGTCCTAATATCTCTAAGCCTATACAGGATAGTCAAAAACTAAACTTGCCTACTCTCATTGTTTGCCCTTCCTTAACTGACACTCATCATTTATCTGCTAAGAAATAAAAGTGAGGCCAAAAAAAAAGTAACTGACTTAGGGAATCAGGACAGAAGGTGGAAATAGCCTTTAAAGTTAAAGAACAACTCCAAACTAAAAGTTCCCTCCCCCCAAAATATATAAAACAAAGACTTGTAAGGCAGTGCAGCTAAATATAGTGAGAGATTTGGATTTTGGAAGACAGGTACAAATCCTCTACAAATCATTTATTAAAAAAATTAGCAATATGATCTTCTATTTGGGTTTCATCATCTGGAAAATGAAGAAACAAGTATCCCATTTATTTCAAAGAGTGGTTGTGAGACTTCAAATGAGATATCCGATCTCTGCACCTGTCAAATTTTAAAGCCCTAGATATAGAAAATGTCAGACATTAAAGTTTCAATAAAGTTAGATATTACAATTTTGATAAAGCTAAGATTATCAAACATCAAGGTAGGTATCATTCAATAAAAATTATTTGGAAAGTTGTAGTCTGGCTAGAAATAAAATAACATTAAGCTCTGATTTCACACTATATACTACAATACATTCCAAGATAAAACAATTCTGAATTTGCTTGTTTGATTTCTTAATGTCTTCCAGTACTTCCCAGAGATCATTTCCACAAGAAAACTTCAAGTTCTTTGTCAAGTGACTCATTTATTGTACATCTTCAAGTGCTGTGGTCCCTCTAAGATGAGAAGGGATGTTCTGAACCTCCCCTGTCCCCCTGCAGTCACTGCTGAGGAACCCTCCAACCCAATTCCATCCCCCCTTCACATACACTCACATACTTGCAGCCCAAGAACCAGGGTCCTGAGCAGCCCAAGGCCTCAAATGCTGCCACTACTTATTTTAGCATTTAAATATTTTTTAAGATGTAATTCAACTGTGCTACCTTTTTGATTAGACTCTTTTTTTTTTTTTTTAAGATGTCACTGACCCCACTTTCCCCACAAACCCTGTGGGGTTTTCATTAGCTCACTGCTTCTGGAGGACAAGTAATAGCAAAACTGACTGGACTCCCAAATGACTATCAAGACAGTAGGGGGGTAAAGGTTGTGTTTCTATGACCCTCAGTAAATTACTCTCTGGGTTTCAGTTTCATTATCTTAAAATAAGGATTAAATCTGTAAGGGCCTTTTTACCATTATAATTCTAAAAAACAAACCTCTAAAGACCATCTCCCCCAAAAATAACCACCTCAAATTTTTTAAGGAAAAAAGTTAAGGCATTTAAAAAAAATTCTGTATTATCTGACCATACATTTATAATCCATCAAATTGCTTACTTTCTCAATTGAGGGAAGGAGAGAGGCAAGAGAAAGGTTAGCATTTGGAACTCAAAATTTTAAAAAAATATTAAAAATTCTTTTTAGGGGGCAGCTAGGTAGCACAGTAGATAGAGCACTGGCCCTGGAGTCAGGAGGACCCGAGTTCAAATCCAGCCTCAGACACGTAATAGCTGTGTGATCTTGGGCAGGTCACTTAACCCCACTGCCTTGTAAAAACTAAAAATTTTTCTTAGAAGTTCTTCTTCTCCCTATGTTTCCTTAACTTCCCTATTACTAGGTCACCATCCTCTCAATCATCCAGGCCTGAAACCTAGGTGTCATCTTTGATTCCTATTCCTCATCCACTATGTCCAATAATTCTATTCACTCCACCCATTCTTCTGTCTTAGCTGCTATCCTGATGAAGGTCCTTTCACACCAGAGTTACTGCAAGAGCCTGTTGGTTTACCTCCCTATCCCAAGACACCTAGTCCACTCCATCCACCCTCCCAATCAGTTGTCAGTCATCCTTCTAGAGTTTAGCTCTGATCATGCCCCAATTCAGTCAATACCAGGAGGCTCTCCCCCATTACCTCAAGTGTCAAATAAAACCCTCTGTTTGACTTTTAAAGTGCCTGGTCCCTTCCTCCAGATCTACTTCACATATGTCCTGAATGTTCTGTCTTCTTCCTTTGATCACTTCTGGGTTCCTCCCTTGCCTGTGAATCCTGGCTTCTTTCAAGTCTCAGCCAAAGTCTCATCTTCTGCAAGAATATCTTCTGCAAGAATCCTCCCCAAGTTTCACTAATCTTTGCTCAGAAATTATGCTCCATTGACTGTGTGCATGTTATCTGCCGAGCCCAATGGTGATCTTGAAACGTGGGACTGTGTTTGTCTTTCTAAATCTAGTGCTTGACTGTGTCTGGCCCATATTAAGCAAGGAAAACAGCAGTTTTAAGCTTCCCCCCTACAACTTGCTGGAATCTGACTTTATACTTTGTTCATATTTGGAATCTTTGTATACAGATTATAAAATTCAATGGTGGACAGCAAAATTCAATCATCATTAGTTCTCCGTAGTGTTGTCAAAGTTGCTTGTCTGAAGTGTTTCCACACTTTGAATCTCTTTATCTTTGTTCCACATTACCAGTAAGAAGAAATAAATATCAATGAATTTAGAAGTTGCCAAGAATAACCAAATGTATCCAAAATACCTTTAAGAAGGTTTGCTTTTCTAGGTAGTACAAAGGTGACTATTTTCCAACTTTGGATGTGGTCAAAGGAAATATTTCCTAGGGTACCCCAAAATCAATTGTAATAACAAATTAAACTATTATGCCTGAGGAAGTTTTTTTTTGGGGGGGGGTTTGGAGGGTTTGGGATCTTTTTTTTTTTCCTGAGGAGGGAGGTAATGGGTTAAATGACTTGCTAAGGGTCACCGCTAAGGTGGTTTTTGTCATTTATTTACAGAATGAAAAATATATACATTTATAGATTGAAAAATCAGTTCCTCTAAAGCAACTATAACCCCAACTTTGAAAAAGTTCTCCTTCAATTGTCTCTAATATCCAAAACCAAAGGGATACACACACACACACACACATATATATATATACAGGGATCTTTAAGACAAAACTTGATTTTAAGTGCTCTATTCAGAAGTCTCTGAAAGCAATAACACAATTCTTAACATTCTAAATTAAGCTATCTAGAATGTGAAAAAGTAACCAACTCTTAATAAGTTAACATCATCTATTTCTGACTCCAGGTTTTAGGGTAATCCTGAGACATCAGGATTTAGGAGCAAGCAGAGGAAAAACAAGTTTTCAGGTTCATTTCACTCCCAATTTAATAGAAATAAAATTTTACTATTAAATAAAGACAAAAATAGAACTTCTTTTGCTTTGTTAAAGCATTATCCAATTGTTTAAGGAGGTAGCAAAGTTGAGAAGATAATTTGAAACTCCAAAATTTAAGACATTATTAATAAGAATTTTATACGTAAGTGGAAAATATTTAACAAAATAAAAAAATAAAGATAATGGTTTTATACTGCTGGACCTTCATGGGGCAATTTTGAAACCCAAAATCTCCAGACATTTTAAAAATCAATGATTTCCAAAGCCAGTTGTGCAACATCCTAGAAATCTCCAACAATTGAGGTTCATTATAAAATTCCCCAAAATAAAACTACTTTAATCTAAAAACCCCACATACCAATAATCTATTTATAAGAGCATTCCTTATATATTACAACTATAAAAAGGTTAAGTATTATATTCATCAAGGTTACACCCAGTACCTTTGAGATCATTAGTCTTCAGTCAAGTAGTTGCCTAAACAAAAATAGGAAATTTTGTATGAAGCTTCTAGTCAACTTTGTTATCTGGGCCGAATATTTTTAAGTCTCCAAAAGTAATTAAAAAGAAAAGAACAATTAAAACTTCCAAAAGAAATATAATCCTTTTCCCCCTACTTAACAGGTTATGAGAAAAGTACTCTGCAAACATAAAATATCTAAATATAGTAGACAAATGACTAAAAGTTTTTCTGTTTTTTTTTTAGAATTACTCTAATTAAAAGAATCTTCTAGATCATTTAAGTTTCAAAATAATTTCTATGATAAAAGGTCTCAAATCTTCTATTTGCATTCCAAAACAGAAATTCTTGGATATTATAAATAGAAATACAAATCTTATTTAATAGCATCATTATCAACAGGCATGGCATTTTAGATATCAAATCTTTAAAAAATAAAATTAAGTAATCAAGACACAATAATCCATCCTACCCCTTATAGCTACAAATGTCTTAGTTAGCTGCACCTGTTACAAACCAGTCCATCCCTTCTTTCAGCTGCAGTCCAACATCACCTGAAAAATGATCATGCCTTCCTTTAGCAATAGGTGTTGTGCAGACTCGACTGAAATCCAGAGAGTTGTCCAACATGGCGTTTATTCTACGGAAAATATCAGCATTGCTACAAGTTGAAAGTGCAGGGGCTTCAGAGCTATTCCAGCAGTCTTTGATCCTCCCTATGTCTTCTTTCTAGAATAATAGGGAAAAGATTCCTTTAGATCAAATTCATTTAGTTCAAACATTATCAAGTTAAATCAATAATTAACAAATTTTAGTCCCTTACTCAGTGTACTATATTTTTTTTATCACAGGAGCAGGTTTTTAACTCAGATTCAAAACATTTTTGAATGTGCAGGTAACTGTGTTAAAGTTATTAAGGGGAATATAAAATTGCTGGAAAATATAGTTTTGTGTCCTCAAGAAACTTGGTTTGTTAATCAATGCAAAAACTAACAGCAGCCTGGACAACAGTAAGAAGTTGTTAAACTGATAGAGGAATGAGAAAAGGAGGGAAGATACACTAATATTGGCATTCAGGATCCAGTTAAGCAAAATTAGCAAGAGAAGGAATGTCAAACTAGGAAGAAATTCTATGAGCAAAAGCAAAGAAGGTAGGAACACTGATCCTAAGTTCTGACAATGGTTAAGTGGTATGATACACACACACACACACTTCTCCCTTAAGGTAAATGGAATGCTCCACAGACCTTCCCCTTCCCTGGAGGGATTCCTCACAGCCATAGCCCTGTCCCCTCCACAGATGTCGTAGCCTGCAAGGAACAGAAGCAGGAGACCAGAACAGGTCCCACTGCTCAAAGGGAAGCTGAATTTGTGTAACACAAATTTATTTGAAGCAAAAACTCTTTATTCTCTCAAGAATTCACATAGAAGAATTTCACCTACAAGAATGTCAATCAAATTTTCTTCAGTAACAGCTCTGAGTCAACATCTACCCATCACTGAATGTTCTCACACTTTTCAAATTATTTACATTAAAAAATGTGGAAAGCTTAGTTTAAAAGATTGTTTAGAAGCTCTTCCCCATTCACACTCTTATCACATCTCCCCCATAAAACTAACTTTAATTCAGACATCAGAGAATTCAGGAAAAACAAAGATCCCAGGAACCCCCCTCCCCAAAAAATAAAGACCATACCAGGGAAAGGCAGTAGGTATGCCTCATAATAGTAATCTAGACAATAGCAGTTTCAATGAAAAATGAAAATCAAGTCACACATCTGAGATTTCTTGAAGACAGTAGGCAGTTTTATTGTTAATTCATATGCCATCTTATGCTGATTCAATCACTAAAGGTGAAAATGTATATTCTTCCTTTAACAAAGAAGCTTCCATGCTACTCTTTATTGGCTTTATTAACCCAATTTTCTTATGAACAGGAATCGAATTTTTGCATACCACATCAACCTCATTTATAACCCTAACACTTGAATTCATCTAACAAAGAATGATGGCAGAGAATCTTTACAATACAGAAGAGCATTCCCATTTTAGGAAGGAACCTTTGCACCTTCTCCTGTCTTATTTTCAACCAGAGAAAAACCCTGCCAATCACAGATGAATCATTACCAATTCATTCTACGTTCCTTTTGTGGGCACTAAGAGAAGAGAATGCTACAGTACTCAACAGCACAAACACTGCCATCATGGTTGGATTGGATCATCCCACAGGAACAACTGAAAGAGAGCAGGAAATAGTGTTCTTACAGCCATGTACTATACTGAACTTTTAGTGCTTGAATATTCAGTTTTTTTAAATTATTATTAAATGACCCTGCACATCAGTATAGGAAAGGTTAGTATAAAGAAAAATTCATCACACTAGAATAAAGCAGGTACTGCAGAACTGACAGGACACCTATTTTACATAAAAACTTCACTGTTCCCAAGTGACAAAAACTCAAGGAAAGGCTTGTAATTAATTTAAAAATTGTTGCTTTGTCAAACATTTGTGCGAATTCTGCTGGCACTGAGGAATATAAAGAAATGTATGCCAGGGTCCTTGTCCTTAATTAATTTAAATTCTAGTTAGGGATCCAAGCTCAATTTCAAGTAAGTATCATAGAAATAAAATGGCACAGGAGTTTGCTAAAAGGAGAAGTCACCAAGGAGTAGGAAAGTTAGCAGAAGATGTCTAAGTTGAGGAGAGACAATGAGTAAACGAGTCTAGCTGAGAAGACCATGAAATTATTTCAGGGTAAGTGGAAGATCTGACAAGAGGGATGGGTAGAGGTCATACTGTCTCACAGTAGACAGTTTAAAATCACTCCAAGGGAGGGGAGAAAGAAAGGAGAAATTACATGCTTTATAAATATGAAACTCGCAACTGGAGGCAGCCTGGTACATTGGAAAGCACACTTAACTTGGAGCACAGATTTACAATCCCACTTTTTACTTAGGACCTGTGAGAACCCAAGAATCTCCCCACACCTTTTTTAAGAACTTCATTGAAGGGAGTCTGAGGCTCCTTGCATAATCTCTATGTCTAAGCTTCATGAACTGGCAGGTCCTGAGCTATTAAAATATGTTACAAGTAGAGAAACTAAAAAAGGTATATATACAAGAAGAAGAAAAAAGAATCTGTGAACCTTTTTATGACTGCGGAGGAGGTTTAGATACAGTATTTGTTGAAAAGATGTAGCATTTTTTATGGACTGCAAATTCAGTGATGAAATGTGATAAAGGCAGTCAAAAAATGTAAAACAATCTTGACTATGTTGCAATATGTTTTGGGGATGGGAAAGAAAAATCCCTTTCTAGACTCTGCCCTAGTCAGATCCCATCGGGATTACTGAGTCCAGTTTTAAAGCCACCCCCCCACACACACACACACCTTTTAAAGGTAGGATCACCATTAACCTCATAATAGTAACATCCAGAGAAAGGCAGAGGCAGCAAAACTAGTATAAAGTATAAAGGACTTCAAGATCAGGCTCTATAAAGAGGAATACTTCAAGGAACTGGAGTTTAATCTGAAGAGAAGATTCTGTCTGGGCACAATAGTTATCTTCAAGAATATGAAGTCTTGTCATGTCAGAGCATCTGATTGTCTTTGATATAACTAAAAGCCATAGTTGGAAATCATAAAGAAAAAATTAAAACTTGAAGCCATGACAAATTTCCTAATAACCAGAGATAACCCCAAAAGCACAACAGGTACCTAAGAAGGAGGCAAACTGCCCCCTCATTAGTGTCTTCAAGGAAAGGTTAAACGACCAACCACTCAGTTATTTAGAGATAGGACTTTTGAACTAAGATGCTATAATGATTTTATTAGTCACTTACTAGTTAAACAAAAGTGAAAGAGGCAAGGAGACAGTGAAGGATGATTGGAATATTGATTCTCAGGACATGGGAACTATCAAATATTTATTGGGAACTAGATGTATAAGCAATACAAAAATAACAGATTCTTCTCTCAAGGAGCTTACTATCTAAATCTAATTAGAAAAAGAGCTACCAGACAAAAATACAGAAAACTGATGAAGGTACTGCTAAAGATTTCTTTTTGAGGAGGGATGTGTAAAATTTATGTGGATATATATCTAATAAGTGTGAGTGGTTCAGAGGAGTCTCTATATTTTTTAAGTGGTTTTCTATCCCAAACAAGTGAGTCTGAGACTAAAGTCCAGAAATGAAGTCAAGAGCTGGAAGTAGACTGGGGAGTCATCTGCAGTAGATGACTATTTAAACTGAGAATAAATGATATACGATGAGAAAAGCAGAAGGCTCAAGACTGAACTTTGAATTGACCTGTAGGTCAACATGTACCTGAGGAGCCCATGTAGGGGGAAGAAGCTGCAATGGAAACAAAAATGGAACAGAAATTAAAAAATGGCAAACCACCTACAAGATTGCAAAAGTCAAGGGAGAAGAATTTCCCTTTTAAAAGGAGGAGGGTGATAAATGTAATTAAACAGCATCAACACTAGTTAGGTTTTACCAAGAGACATGACCCCGAGGTATATGAGAATTTCTTAAGTTTCCTCAGCTACTGAATGTTGGAATTGAAGCAGATCCTAGCTAATTCTACTGCTTTGAAATCTCCTGATATCATTAGGGTGTTACTGGTAACCTTAAAGGTTTTGGTACAGTAATGAAAAAGAAAGCCTGAAGACTGATTTGTCTGTAGGTGGTAAGGGGAAATTTCATCAGAAGTTAGATCAAAACCTTATCAAGCCTTCAATTAAGTTCTCTTTAACAGCTTTACTTCTCGTCTATCTTACTCCCAGAAACAACCAATACATACAGAAGACGGGAGAAAGTGATTACTCTTTATCTTTGAAGTTAGAATTCTAGGTCAAATGTGTATTCTAGAATGTCGTTCAAGTATCATAAAAATTAATGGATTAAAACAAAACATTGTATTTCATTAAAAACTGCCATTTTAGTCAGGATATATATGATCCTTGAACCAAGTAAGATTTTTAAATCCAAAAAAAGGGCTAATTACTATTTTCTGCCAAATTAAGGAAAAAAGTAAACTCCTTTTAGCAGAAGCCTGCCCCCTCTTCTAGTCAGTTTAGAACAAAGGAGATCAACCAGTCTACAGACCTGATCTTTTCCAATCTCCTCACTGGTAGTATGTTCCAAGATTGACTCCCATTTACCCTGCATGTATCTTGGATGGACAAAGTTGTCTGCATGTTTTTTCCTCCACTAGACTGCTAGCTTTTTGAGAGTAGGTGCTGCTTTTACCCTTCTTTATATCCCCAATGTGTCTCATGTCGTGGTGCTGACATATAGTAGGTGCTCAATATGTTTTTTAGCTGTTGTGCCCAGGGATAAACAGAAGAGGATTATTATTCTGTTAAAAAAAGAAATCTTGATCCTTTTTGTGTCATTGACCCCCCCCCCCACCTTGGCAGCCTGGTGAAGCCTATGAACGCCTTTTTAGAATTGTTTTTTTTTAATTCATAGTTGAAGTAAATGCTCAATTTCAGTTAGAAGTGAAAAGATACAAATTTTTCCCATCCAAGTTTACAGACCTCCTGCAACTTCTCATTCCATCAACGTACTCCAAAAACTTTCATGTTAAAACAAGATGATTTGCTACTTTTAAGTCATGATTATTTCATCTTCAAATCTAAACTAAAGATAGTAACTCAGACATTAATAGGTTTGTTCATTTGAATGGAAAAGTATTAGAATAATTAATTCATTTAATCTGATAAGAGCTCAATGCTTGTTGATGTAAATTCCTCCTCTTTAAACCAGTACCAAAGGTTGTAGCAAATGATCACTTAACAGAAAGGAAATAAAAGTGCTAACTGAAATAATTTTATTGGCATTGAGATAATCATTACAGTTTAACAGAATGGCAAAACCGATTATATGCATAACTACTTTAGTTACTAAAGTCAAGATTTAATTCTTAACCTAGATTCTACCAGGTTGGTGATTGACAATGTGGATGAAAAGGCAGCTGGAGACATAATAGTTATCAGTTTCCAAAGCTGTACCAATTGATTTTACAGTTTCTAAGAAAGCTATGTTTATAATTTCATCAGGTATACTCACTAGCACAAACAAATCAACAGATCTACTACTAGCAAACTTAAAATTGTTCTGTGCTTGCAGACTTTAGAAAGAGCTCTATACTATTCCTGGAGGAACCCTGCATTATGAGCTGTTCCCAAAAGAGACTACTCTAGTGTTGAAATTTTGATTAATCCTCTCTGGAAATCCAAGTTGATATGGGAATTATAGCTAAAGCCAATTCTATATTTATTAAAATCCAGTCTACATTTGTTGGCCCTCAAAAGTTATTTTAGAATCTAAGATTAACTTAGTCCCAGCAGGGAAACATTCTGGCAATTTTAATTAATGTCCAACCTGCTCACTAAAGGAAGGTCTCCCTTTCAACAATAAACTTTACCTACCTTTCCTGAAACTCTGGCCACTATTAGATGAGCTAACTTTACCTCCAACAAAAGGAATGGTAAGTGCAAGCACATTCCTGCTAATATCAGTATTGCTGTGCCAGTAGTTTAGATCCATGCTAGCTTCAGCAGCTCCTAATAAGTTTGTCTCAAAGAGGCTTATCGGAACTGCAACCAGTAGGAAGCTGGCAACTAAAAACTGTCCTATTATTTACATTAAATAAACAGCCTAGCCTAGTTCTCACCACAAAGAGAAATATATAAAGTTGAATTCTATTTGGTCTTCCCTCCTCTATTCATCCTTTTCCTTTTTTACCATATGTAAACTCTGGAGACTAACAGAAATGCCATTTTTTAATATAGTTACAACTCCACTCACCAAATGGCTTATATTGGTTTGAGAAAATAGCAAACCAAGAATGTTCATACTCAAACACTGTTCTAGTAGGAATCACGCTTGCAAAGTTCACTTTCCTGCTGCACGTACAGTATTCAACCACATGTAATTTGGTTTTATATAAAGCACATCATATGATTTTTGTCATCAGAGGGAATAAGAATCCCAAGAAACAGGGCAAGTTTGTCTTATTATTCACTGGTATCTCTTAGCAGAGATAGACACAGCTCATTTGGATCATTTTCACCCACTTTATCCTCCTCCCCCTGCAAACCAAAGCTCTTCAGAGTTCCAGAGTAAGATTTTGTAGAAGTCCCTTCTTCTCCACTATTCTCCAAACTTGACCATTCTTTAGCTGTTAAATTTGCCCCCCTTCAGAAAAACCTTGGCTGGTAAGAAATTATTACAGAAGGAGATTTGGTGTAGGATCCTAGATATGAGAGGTTGCTCACATTACTCAACCCCAGTTCTAAAAAAAAATATTTTTCAATCTGATATGAACCACAATATACACATCAAAACAATTTCCTTTATTTCCAGGTCTTTGTCCATATACTACATCAATTAGGTCTAAATCATATTTCATATCTAGCAAAGTGCTCTGTACAATGTGTTCTGGGTTCAGCTGGTTGAAAAAAGCTAAAGGGCCTAATAAAACCTCAATGTTCTGCCTTAATATTGTTTTCCTTAGGGGACTAGCTACAACTAAGTGAGTGCCCTTTTGTTATCTACGCTCCAGAAATGGCCTAAGTTCTGTGTACCTCAGTGCTTCATCCTTCAGGCAGCTTCTACCTGACAGCATTAGAACAAAATCAGGGACATAAACAACTTAATTGTTTTAAGAGCATTTGCAGTTGTTTTTTTAAAAGCCTATTTCCCTAGACCCTGGGAGAGCTAAAGACAGATGACCCTCACAGATACCACTTCTTCCGTGGTTATCAAGCTATTTGTTAATATTGTGAGGGGGGAAAGAGCGGTCCTTTCCAAATGAATGTTAATTAATAGTTGGGACTCGGATAGAAGCATGTAAACTTCAGGTGACCTGAGGCTAGAAAGCCAAAGGAAGCTATGTTAAGCAGACTCCATTCAACTGGCTGTGTGGCCACATCCTCTCAGAACATACTGAAAACACACAACACTTTGGAATTACCCCCCATTCTGGGGGGGGGGCTTGTTTTCTTTTGGTTTTTACACACATTTCAGTTTTGCAAAAAATCACTCTAGAACGCTATTTTGCTCAATTTTTTTTTCAATCAGATTATGCGAGAAAAGAATAAGGCAGAGGACGTGTTCATGGAGTGATTTTAACTCCCCCCCATTTTCAAATTCTTCCACCCTGCAGTAAGAGGATTGGGCAAGGCCGCGGGGAGGAGAAAGCAGCCAGACAGACAGACAGCAGACCCCGGGCCCTTCCACACCCACTTCAGCCGCCAAGCGGGGGCCACGTGAAATATCCCATTTCTTCCAGCTCCCGCCGGACGCCAGGGCGCAGCTTCGGGACCGGCCCGGTCACAGCCCCTCACAGCCCCCCACAGCCCCCCCAGCACACACGCCCAGCCGCACAGCTCGGGTCTCAGGGGGCGGCCGCCGCGGGGCTTTGGCGGGTCCGTGAAGCCCCCAGGCTCCGGAGGGCCGGGCCGGGCTCAATGGCCCCCGGGGCAGAAGCAGGAGGAGGTGACCCACCTCGGGGGAGCCGCACCCGCGGCCCTGCCCCCGTCCCGGGGCGTCCGGCCCGCCGCCTTCGAGCATCCTCCTCCCGGCCCGGGCGCCGGGGGCCGAGCCCCGCCCGCCCCGCCCGCCCCGGGCCCGGCCCCGCCCGCCGCCTCGCAGCCCGGGCCCGGGAGAGGCCCGAGGGGCTGCGCACGCACGTGAAGGCCTCGAGCCCCCCCCAGGGCCCCGCCCGGCCCCACCCTACCTGGGCGGCGGCCGCTCGGCTCGGCTCGGGGCTCGGCCCGTTACTCGGCCGCCGCCCCGCGGAGGGCCGGCCCTGCGCCCCGGGGGAGGCGGCGCCGAACGTGTGAACCACGTGACCCGGGACGGGCGAGGCCGCGAGCCGCCCTTAAAGGGGCCGCGCGCCCCGGGGCCTGGCCCGCCCCGCCCCCGCGCCCTCCCACGAGGCGCTCCGGACGCCCTTCCCTGCCCGGAGGCCCGTGGCGGCTGCGGAGGCCCGCGGCCCCGCCTCCCGGCCCGTGGCGGCGACGGCCGCCCCCTCGCGGCCCGCGGGGCGCCCGGCCCGGCCCGGCCCGCAGCGTGGGCCCGCGAGCGGGAGGAGGCCCGGGAGGCCCGGCCCGGGAGGCGCAGGAGCAGAAGCCGCGCGAAGGCGCGCCCCGCCCTCGGGCAAACACGAGGCCCCGCGCCCGCTCGAGGCCCCGCGGCCCCCCGCGGCCCCCCGCGGCCCCCCGCCCCCGGGAGCGCCCCGCGGCCCCCGCCCCCGCGGCCCCGCCCGGCCCGTACCAGGGAGAACGCCATGGGCGGCCCGGGCCGGCGCGGCCCGTCCTGGCCCAGCTCCGCCGCGGGCGCGGCCCCTCCGAGGCGCTGCTTCCTCGGCCGCGGCGGCGCCGCCCCCCGGACGGCTTATAAAGGCCGCGGCGGCCGCGCTGCCCCCGCCCCTGCGCCCGCCCCCGCCGCGGCCCAACTCGGGACACCTGCCCCCGTGGCGGCGGGGCCACGGCGGGGCGGGGCGGGGCGGCGCCCCGCGAACCCGGGGCCGGAGCCGCGACCCCACCTGGCGGCACCTGCGCGGGGCCCCGGGGCGGCCGAGCCTCAGCGGGCGGGGGGCGCGGGGGGCGCCCCTTAGAGGAGACGCCCGCGGGCCGGGGAGCCCCTTAGAGGAGACGCCCGCGGGCCGGGCCGGGGAGCCCCTTAGAGGAGACGCCCGGGGCCGGGCCGGGGAGCCCCTTACAGGAGACGCCCCGGGCCCGGGAGCCCCTTACAGGAGACGCCCGGGGCCGGGCCGGGCCGGGGAGCCCCTTACAGGAGACGCCCGGGGCCGGGCCGGGCCGGGGAGCCCCTTAGAGGAGACGCCCGGGGCCGGGCCGGGCCGGGGAGCCCCTTACAGGAGACGCCCGCGAGTCGGGCCGGGGAGCCCCTTACAGGAGACGCCCGGGGCCGGGCCGGGCCGGGGAGCCCCTTAGAGGAGACGCCCGGGGCCGGGCCGGGCCGGGGAGCCCCTTACAGGAGACGCCCGCGAGTCGGGCCGGGGAGCCCCTTACAGGAGACGCCCGGGGCCGGGCCGGGCCGGGGAGCCCCTTACAGGAGACGCCCGGGGCCGGGCCGGGCCGGGGAACCCCTTACAGGAGACGCCCGGGGCCGGGCCGGGGAGCCCCTTAGAGGAGACGCCCGGGGCCGGGCCGGGGAGCCCCTTAGAGGAGACGCCCGGGGCCGGGCCGGGCCGGGGAGCCCCTTACAGGAGACGCCCGGGGCCGGGCCGGGCCGGGGAGCCCCTTACAGGAGACGCCCGGGGCCGGGCCGGGCCGGGGAGCCCCTTACAGGAGACGCCGGGGCCGGGCCGGGCCGGGGAGCCCCTTACAGGAGACGCCCGGGGCCGGGCCGGGCCGGGGAGCCCCTTACAGGAGACGCCCGGGGCCGGGCCGGGCCGGGGAGCCCCTTACAGGAGACGCCCGCGGGCCGGGCCCGGGAGCCCCTTACAGGAGACGCCCGGGGCCGGGCCGGGCCGGGGAGCCCCTTACAGGAGACGCCCGGGGCCGGGCCGGGCCGGGGAGCCCCTTACAGGAGACGCCCTGGGCCCGGCCGCGCACGGCGCCGCTTCACCCTGAAGGAACCGGGAGCGAAAGGGCGCCCTGGCCGGGCCTTGGCACTGGGCTTGACGCCTCCCCGGGGGTTGCCAAGCTGAACGGGCATTCGGGACCAACGAAGCCCCAACCTAGAGCCGCGGATGCGGGCCCCGGGCCTCAAGCACAGCCGCGGGCCGAGGCTCAGACGCCCGAGCCAGAGGGAGAGAGATGGAGGGGGGGGGGGGGGAAGAAGAGACCAAGGAGATGAAGAAAGTGAGGGAAGAGGGTGATGAAGTGGGAGAGAAGGAGGGAGAGGAGGCAGAGGAAGAGAAGAAGGGATTTCCTTGCTCTCTATCCAGAATGGGAACTGGGCCTCCTTGGCCGCCTCTCCCTCCCAGCAAGGGGCTTCAGGTATGAAAGGAAGGCTGGAGCGCTGAAGCTTGGTGGGGCCGCCCTTCTCTAGAGGCCTGCCCCACGCCTTGTTCAGGGGCCTGTGACTGGCGTCCTCGGGAGCACTGACAGGGAGGATGCAAGCCTTGGATCACTAGGAGCGGGTGGGTTCCACTTAGAAAGACTTCTTAAGTGATAACTTCACTTGGGCTGGGGCAAGGCCCCGTGGTAACACTGACCAAACTGCACCAAGTACAAGAGCATTATAATTGCTTTTCACCCTTAAGAGTCATCATTTTTTGCAATATTCCCTTTCTAATGTTGAATGCTTGACAGTTTAACAAAGTAATTGCCAGTACATGATTTCATTTCATTATCTCACAATCCTTTAAAGAAAGCAGAATATCATTAACCCCCCTCCCATTTTACAAATGAAGAAATCGGGGCCTAAACAAAATAATTCAGTTACACATTGCTTTGACATTTTCAGGAATGATATTCCAAAGTAAATAGTTCAAATAAGTACAATTAGCCCTTTCTCAGCTCTTTGTGCTGCTGAGTTATGTTGGAAAAAGCAATATCACTAAGCTAACTGGGATACAAAGGGCTTTATCAATCTTAGGGGGACCCACAATGCCCCACAGCAATGCTTTTATCCGAGGCTCTATTATATTCTCAATAGTAGATGTTCCAAAGCTTTTCTATTCTCATATCCCCAACAATCACCCTTCTCCCCTCTGGCTCCAAAAAGTACCTCTGTCCCCCACTTTACTAAGAAAATAGAAGCGCCTAGGTGTTACCAGCCCTCCTGTGGGAACAGGGATACAGGTCTAGCAAGAGCCAGAGGCTCTGGATACCAATACTGTTTCTCTTCCATGGCTATCCCTTATGAATGAAATCATCTCTCCTCACCTGTCACCTGGCTTTCTTCAAGCCTTAGCTCAAAACTTGCCTTTTAGAGGCTACCCTGGTCCTATTTTTGCCATCCTCCCCAACTCAGTTTTTAGTTCCTCTTCTCTTAATATCCCATTTACACTGTGTTGCTTTTATATACCTAATTGTTTTCATATTGTCTGCCTCATTAGAATATGAGCTCCTTAAGGTCAAAGATGGTGTATTTACCTTTCTTTGTTACTCCAAAGCTGTGGTATAGTAAATGGTAGTAAATGGGGATTGATCCACTGATAGAATATAAGCTGTTTCTCACGTTTAAAAGTATAAGTTC
Source organism: Macrotis lagotis (assembly GCF_037893015.1). Classification (NCBI taxonomy): domain Eukaryota; kingdom Metazoa; phylum Chordata; class Mammalia; order Peramelemorphia; family Peramelidae; genus Macrotis; species Macrotis lagotis. The sequence continues at coordinate 70,230,109 of NC_133661.1, read as the reverse complement.
TTTTCAGAATGCAAATAATTGGATATCCATGAACTAGGGAGTGGCTGAACAAATTATGAAATAGGAATATAATGCAATATTATAACACATGGACTCATGAGGAATGATGAAAGGAATGGTTTCAGAAAAACCTAAGACGACTTGTATGAACTGATGCAGAGTGAAGTGATCAGAAGCAGGAGAACAATTTATGTAATAACAATATTATAAAGACAACAACCTGACAACTTAGGTACTTTGAACAGTGACCAACTATGACTCTAGAGGAATCATGGTCTAGCACAGTTCCCATCTCCTAAACAGAGAGATGATGGACTGGGGATGTAGAATAAGACCTATATTTCTGAACATGATCAATTCAAGAATTGATTTTTGTTTGTGTATTTGTTACAGAATTTGGTTTATCATTCTTCTTTGTAAATGAAAGTAGACTAGGGACATGGGAAGGAGAGAAAATAAGTACTTGTTAAATTGAAATATACATATATATATATATATATACACACACACATATGTATACACATACATTCAAAACGAATTTAAATTTCTGTAAGTGAATCTATTAGAAAAGGTCACCTACTCTCATTGCCTACATTTTCTTAGCTCTCACTCCCTCATCTCTTGTAATAGGGCTCCCATATCCAGGGTTTCCACTGAAACTGCATCCTCAAGGTAATTTAAATGATAAAAAGAAATTATCCCAGTTATCATTGAACTGAGCTCTGGGCTTCTGTCTGGGGAGTATTCACCCTCTATATTCTGGACCCAACATTTCTCCAGCATCTTCATACCATAGTTGAATACATCTTAAAGAAAGAATGGGGCTCCCTGAGGCACAGATAAGGAGGAAGTGCTTTACAAGGGCTGGGAGGCTGGAGATAGAACAGAAAAAAGAACAATTTGGCAATAGCATAGTGAGGAAGGGAGGGCACATTCAGTCAGCCCGCTCAGGTAGAAGGGTAGATAGGTCATCGGGTTGATATCTACTTGATCAATAATCAGACTAGGGAAGATATAGGAAAAAGAGGAAAAATTATCACAGATATTTAACACTACTATTTACCCATGAGGTGTGCTTTACATGAAATTGTGTTCACTGAGCATATGATAATTATAGTTTTTATGTTTTTGTTTTCTTGCTCTATCTTTATGCTAATATCATATATATGTTGTAGTTATATTAGCATGTTAACCATGCACAATTTTATAACTTGTTTCCTAATATGTTGCTGTTTTGATATTTTTTATTAGGTCTGTTGATATTATAGTAACTTTACGTTTGTTCTACTTATTCTAAATTCTAATGCTCTTGGGATAATAACATATGAATTCAATGTGTCTTGCCTGTAATTTATTTTTTTTTTTTAGGTTTTTGCAAGGCAAATGGGGTTAAGTGGCTTGCCCAAGGCCACACAGCTAGGTAATTATTAAGTGTCTGAGGCCGGATTTGAACTTAGAGACTCCTGACTCCAGGGCCGGTATCCACTGCGCCACCTAGCCACCCCCAGTCCTGTTTTCTTAAAGTACCTTTTATATACTGTACAATGTCTAATGCATATATTTCTGGTGAATATTTGCTGTGAACAACACCCTGAGAGGCAATTTCTTGGGACATTGGAATAATTTTCACTGTTAGGAACTGATGTTTATTTTGATTCGTAGATTTATAATTGTAGATGTCACATGTGCCACCACTATTTTATCAAGGAACTGAAAAATTTCTGACCCCAGAATGAATGTAGCTAGGGCATTGCATTGGAGAGCTGTGTCTGTCAGTGTATATAAAGCCCCAACAAGCCCCTGGGAGCTTGAAAACACAAGGTCCCTCTATTTATCCTAGAAGGAGATTGAAAATGAATTTCTGGTTGGAGCAGGGGATAGAAGTAAGGATAGAAGTAAGCCACTCATTTTGGAGAGGATAGAGTTCCTCTTTGGAAACTTCACCAATAGAAATGAGAAGAGTTCCTGGGCTCTTCAGCACCACCACTTCTATTATTGCAATTTTTGCGGCTTGCTGCTGCTGCTGGCATTCTCTAAATCAGAAGGCTGAACTTAATATATGGAAACCAATAATAAAATAATCTAATGGAATTATTTTCCCAGAACAATGGTAGTAAAGCTTTCCCCCCTTTTATCTCTTTCCTTCTTAGAGAAAGTGGATAACCATTCCAAAACTTATCTCTCTTCCTTCATTGTTTATATTTTATATTTCTGATCCCCTGGTCTTTAAAAGTAGGTATCAAGATAAAACTGTATTAAACCCAATGCATGTATTATCTCATTCAACACATACCTATAACCTATAAGCTACTGAAGCACAGGAAAAACAGAAAAAAAAGAATTGTATACGAAACCATAAATTCCTACTATGTACAGCATGAGGTTTTTTAATGTGTAAAATTTCATTACAATAATTCAAAAACAGTCCTGATAATGTGTCCTCCCTGAACTACCCTTTACCATCCTTTTTGAAGTTTTAAATTGTTTCATGGATTTTTTTTATTTTTTAGTCTTGATAATGCTATCCTATCTCTTCCCCCCAAAAAGATAATATTTTAAAAAATACTCCCTAATGACATATAAGCTCCACAAAGCAAAAAGAACACCACCCATTCCAGAAAATGGATGTTCCTAGATCACCTCCTTATTGAGGGATGAGAAATATGATTCATCATGATTCAAAATCAGTGTTCTGGAGTTGTGATAGGTCATATATAGCATTGAATCTGAGTTCTCAAGTCTTTTAGAGTTATTTTCATCTACAATATAGTAGTGATTACATAAATTCCTTTTTCTGATTCTGCTTAGTTTATTCTGAATCAGTTCATGTAAGATTTCTCATGTTCTTCTGATTTTGTCACTTTAGTCATTTCTTACAAATCTGCCTCCCATCTACCTTTCCAGACTTATATTATCCCCCCCCCCCAACTAGAGTATAGAATAGTATATTCTAGTCACAAATGGCATACTAGCTTGTTACCTGAATATGACACAAGATCTTCCACTTCCTAGGCTTTTTTTTTAGTTTTTTTGCAAGGCAATGGGGGTTAAGTGACTTGCCCAAGGCCACACAGCTAGGTAATTATTAAGGCTCTGAGGCCAGATTTGAACTCAGGTACTCCTGACTCCAGGGCTGGTGCTCTGTCCACTGTGCCACCTAGCCACCCCTACTTCCTAGACTTTTAAAAGCCTGCTTCCTTTGCTTCTTACCTCAAAAAACTCTTACCTCAAACTTTTTAGAACCCATAATTTCCATCAAAAACCCACAGGTACTACCTTCTATTCAAACATCCACTGGTTTCACCAGTTATTAATGCTCTTCCTTAAATTATCTTGCATTTACACATCTGGATGATATTACTTCTTGCCTTCTGACTGACTTCACTAATGTCTGATTATTAGGCCTGCTTCCAGGTCTCTCAAAACACAGCAGTGACCCACTATGAGATCTGGACTGCCTCAAGGGATGATCTTGAACTTTCTAATCATCAGTTGTCCTTATCTGACTTCTCCCCATCAACTTTTAGTAATTCCACTTAGACTCATTTTCAGTTAGAATACTCTTATACTTTCTTACTCTCCCAATTCCAGTAATACTAAATTTTGGACTACAAAAAAAAACCTGATTCCCCCTTCCCATCTACCTCAATCCCACCTAAAAAAAACTTCCATTTCAGACTCTTTCACCATGACCTTTTCACTGTGATGTCTCAAATTCCTATTTTTGTAATTAAGAGACTTTTTCATTTTAAATTTTACCATCTCTCATTCATCCATCTTTGAACATTCACTGGAATCTGGCTGTCTCCCATTACACTGCATTTCTAGTCATCCTTTCCAGTACTGATTCTGCTTTCTTTCATATCTGCCTATTTCCTGTCCTGGTGGGAAAATTAAAATAGTCCTTGTTCACCATTGCCACTGTCCACCTCTCTTGAATCCCTTTATATGGTCATAATCTGTTGGTCAATTCATCTTTCCCCTTACATTATGACCCCCAAACCCATCATCCATGATCTTGATCCCTCTACTTAGTACTTTTTCCAGCTATATCACCTCTCTTCTAGCTACATTTTCTTCTCTTCCAAATTTCAACCCTTGTTGAACTGTTTCAACTTTACCTTATCTCCTGTTTTCAAATCCCTTGTCCACTTCTATCAATCTTCCCTTGCTAAACTCTAATCTTGGATTAGTCACACTCTCTACTTTTGCTTCCACCAAATGTGCTGTGTAATGGAACTGGAAGAAATCAAAAAATCTTGCTGACTAGACCCACTAGAAATTGTGCTGTCTCATTTTAATGGGACTCTCACTGCAAGACAATTCTTCTATTCCTCCCTAGTGAATTCTCTCTTCTACTCACTGTAGACTTTGAAGAATAGTATTTTTCTTACCTTCTCCTCTCATAGTCTTTGACATCATTCCCCACTTTCTCTTCTCTTTATCAAAGCCAACACATCTACATGCACTCTTGATCTCATCCCTTCCAATATTCAACAAATTGACACTACTGCCATTCACACTATCTCTCTAATCTTCAGTCTCTCCCTGTATACTGATTTGTTCCTTGCTACCTACAAATTTTCCCAGTTCTCTATGGTTTGAAAACTCCCATTAGGACCTATTGTCTCTGCTAACTACTAGCCCATATCTCCCCTTCACTCAACTAAACTCCTTGAAAAAAGCAACATCTATTTTCAATACTCCTACTCCCTCTCTTCTCCTTTTTTAAAATTTATTTAGTATTTTATTTTCCCCCAGATACATGTAAAAACAATTTTTAGCATTCATTTGAAAACTGAGTTCTAAATCCTCTCCCTTTTGCTCAACCTCTTCCCCTATATTCCAACCTACCGAAAAGGTAAATAATTCAGTATAGGCTATACAAAACAGTCATATGAAAGAAAATATAGATACCCCAAAAAACTCAAGAAGTAAAAAAAAAGTATGTTTCAATATATATATATATATATATATATATATATATATATATATATATATATATATATATATTCAAGCACCATCATTTCTTTGGGGATGGATTACATTTTTCACCATAAGTCCTTAGTATTGTTGAGAATAATTAAATCATGTAAGTCTTGCCATGGATTTTCTGAGAGCCTACTACTGCTCATTATTTCTTATCGAATAATAGTATTCTATCATAATCACATGCCATAATTTGCTCAGACATTCCCAAATTGATGGATGATCCCTCAGTTTCCAATTTTTTTTGCCACCAGGCAAAAAAGATCTACTATAAATATTTTTATGTACATATGAGTCCTTTTCCTTTTTAGCTTCTGTTTCTCTCTTTTGCAAAACAGACCTAATAGTGGTACTGCTAGGTAGTTCCAAATTACTCTACTGAATGATTGAATCAGTTCACAACTCCACCAAAGATGCATAAGAGTCTCATTTTTTCCACATCCCCTCCTTTTCTTTTTCTGTCCTATTAGTAAATCTAATAGGTATGAGGTAAGTACCTCAGTTTTAATTGCATTTCTCCAATCAATAGTGAGTTAAAGTATTTTTTCATGACTATGAATAATTTTGATTACTTCATCTGAAAACTTATCTTTTGGCTATCTATCAATTGGGGATTGACTCTTATTTTTATAAATTTGACTCAGTTATTTATACGTTTGAGAAATAAGGCCTTCATAAGAGAAATTCACTTCAATTTTTTTCACAATTAGTATTTCTAACTATGCTTCTTTTCATCCCTTTTCTCCCCTTTTATTCTATTCTCACTCTCACCTTGTCCCTCGATAGCTTGGCTTTCCCCCCTCCCCAAATTGTCCTCCCTTCTATAATCCCCCTTCTCTTATAATCCTCCCTTCCTATTTTCCTGGAGGGTAAGATAAATTTCTATCCCAATTGAATCTATATGTTATTCCCTCTTTAAGCCAGTTCTGATAAGAGTAAGGTTCACTTATTTCCCCTCACCTTGCTCTTCTTCTCCTTCACTGTTAGAGCTTTTTCTTGCCTCTTTTATGTGAGATAATTCACTCCATTATACCTCTTCCTTCCTTTCTCTTAATATATTCCTCTCTCACCTCTTAGATAACATTCCTTCATATTACACTCACTCCTGTGCTCTCTCTCTCTCTCTCTCTCTCTCTCTCTCTCTCTCTCTCTCTCTCTCTCTCCCACCCCCTCCCTCTCCCTCTCCCTCTCCCTCTCTCTCCCTCCCTCCCTCCCTCCCTTCTAACTTCCCTAATTAGGAGAAAGTTCTTATGAGTTATCAATTTCATCTTCCCATGTAGAAATGCAAATAGTTTAGTTTAAACTTATTAAGTCCCTTATGATTTCCCTTTCCTATTTACCCTTTTATGCTTCTCTTAAGTCTTGAATTTGAAAGTCAAATTTTCTATTTAGCTCTGGTCTTTTCATTAGGAAAATTTGAAAATCCCTTATGTCACTGAATGTCAATCTTTTACCCTGAAAGACTATGCTCAATTTTGCTGGGCAGTTAATACTTTTGCCTTCCAGAATATCATATTCCAAGTCCTCAGATCCTTTAATGTAGAAGATACTAAATCTTGTGTTATCCTTATCATGGCTCCATAATAATTAAATGTTTTTCTTTCTGGCTGTTTGTAATATTTTCTCCAGGAACTCTGGAATTTGGTTATAATGAATGTTCTTGGAAATTTTCATTTTAGGATCTCTTTCTGAAGGTGATCAGTGCATTGCTTCCATTTCTATTTTCCCCTCCAATTTAGAATAGCAAGGCAATTTTCCTTGATAATTTCTTGAAAATCATATCTAGACTCTTTTTTGACCATAGCTTTCAAGAAGTGCAATAATTTATAAATTATCTCTTCTGGATCTATTTTCCAGGTCATTTTTTTCCCAGTGAGATATTTCACATTATTTTTTTTTGTTCTTTTGGTTTTGTTTTATTGTTTCTTAATTTTTCATAAAGGTCCAATTGCTCAATTCTAATTTTTAAGGAATTTTCTTCAGAGAGCTTTCATACCTCCTTTTTCCATTTGGCCAATTCTGGTTTTTAAAGCATTCTCCTCATGGCTTTTTTTACCTGTTTGCCCACTTCCTCAGCCTATTACTTGGTTTTAACTCTATTAAAATAGGCAGCTGCTTTCAGGGGAAAGGGTACACAATCCCAAGCTTCAAGGGTTTTGTGCAGCTGTTTTCATAGATATTTCTAGGAACTGCTAAATTTTCAGTTCTTCTAAGGTGGTATGATCTAAGGAGAGGTTACTATTTTTCTGGTCCATGCTCTGGTCTATAAGTGACCACAAACCACTCTTTTCTCACCTAGAAGTGTGAGGAAAGACCCCATTCCCCCGAAGCTGCAAGTTCTGTTGTGCTAGTGCTTCTCCTCACCCTGGGACTGCCACCCAGGACTTTGACCCAGATCCAAATATAAGCAAAGCAACAGAATCCTGCCTCAATGCTAGCAAAGAGATCTCTATAATCTCGTTGTTCAAACCCCTTATCTTCTGTGGGTTGATTCTGCAGCTCCTGAGGCCAGTTCCTAGTTTGCTAGGGTTGGGTCTGCACTAGCAGGGTCTGTACCAGACTATGCTCTTCTCTAATGCTGGTAAAACAGACCTTTTTGCCAACCTTCTAAGTTGTCCTGGACTGAGAATTTTTTTCATTCCATCTGTTTGTGGATTCAGCTACTCTAGAATTTGTTTAGAGTCATTATTTAAAAATATTTGGAAGGACTTGGGAAAGAACTTAGGTGAGACCCTGCCTCTATCTTCTCCTCATTCTTGATTAAATTCTCTACAGTTTCATCATTCAACTGAAACTACTCTAGATTGCTAACTATAGTAGTCTTTTCTCAATACTTATCCTTTTTAATACCTTTATATCATTTGACCCTGTTGAATATTCTTTCCTCTCTGGAGTTTTGTGAAACTTCTATTTCAGTTCTCCTTGTAGTTGCTCCTCTCTAATTGTTCATATTTAAAAGTCTTTTTAATAAGACTGAAGCGAAAGAAAGAAAGAAAGAAAGAAAGAAAGAAAGAAAGAAAGAAAGAAAGGAAAAAAAGAAAGTGGGAAGGAAGGAAGAAAGAAAGAGTGGCAGTTTGGTGGCACATGATTTATCCAAATCATACCCACTAATGATGTATATTTCCCAAGGCTCTATCCTAAGTCCTCTTCTCTTTTCAATCTATATTCTCTCACTTGGTGATCTTATTAGCTCTTATGGATCCAATTATCATTTCTTTTTGGTGATTCCCAAATTTATATAGCTAGTCATAGTTTCTTGAGCTCCAATGTCATTTGTCCTTTAGTCATCTTGAAATGCATGTCACCTCAACATATCCAGAGCAGAGCTCTTTATATCTTACCCTCCCCTAATCCTCCCCTCTTCTTAACTCTAATTACTTTCCAGGGTACCACTGTCTTCCCAACCATCAAGATACCCAACCAGGGTGTCACCCTTAACTCTTCACTCTCACTCACCCCACTTACCTCATCTGTTGTTAACTTTGTTTTTTTACTTTTTTTACAATATCTCTCAGATGTCTTTTCTCTACTCACCCAGCCACCACTCCACTTCAAGCCCTTAAGATGTCTTATCTGTACTATCAAATTAGAATTTTAATAGGTCTTTCTGACTCATTCTCTCCTATTATTTTACCCTCCTCTTCCAGCCCAATTCAATTAACTCTCTTGGTCTCTAGAATCAAATATAAACTTTAATGACTTTTAAAACTCTTTATAACCTAGTCCTTTCCTATCTTTCCAATCTTCTTATCTATTATTCTCTCCTCCCTTGAACTCCACAGCCTGGTCATATTGTTCTACTTGCCATTATTCACATATAGCACTCCATTTCCCATTTCTTTTCCTTTGTACTGCCTGACACCTTGTCTCAAATGCGCATCCTCCTTACCTCCATCTCTTAGAACCCATGACTTCCTTTAAGACTTGGTTCCTGATCCCCTACCAGCTTCTAGTGCTTTCCATTTAAGGTCAACTTCCATCTGTTCAGAAGGGTAGTAGTGGAGGAAGTCACCCCAGAGGGGATACTGCATCTGCATGTATGTGTCAGGTGTCTACCAATTCATATACATGTTGCCTCCCTATTAGACTTTATGTTCTTTGAAGAAACCCTCCCCTACTATTCTAGCCCAAGAAATCTCTCCTTTCTCAGATTTGTTTTGTTTTTGGTTTTTTTAGGTTTTTGAAAGGCAAATGGGGTTAAGTGGTTTGCCCAAGGCCACACAGCTAGGTAATTATTAAGTGTCTGAGACCAAATTTGAACCCAGGTACCCCTGACTCCAGGGCTGGTGCTTTATCCACTATGCCACCTAGCCTCCCCTTGTTCTATTTTTTAAAAATATATTTATTCAGTTTTCTAACTACATGTAAGGATAGTTTGCAACAATCATTTGGTTAGGTTTTGAGTTATAAATTTTCCTCCCTCCCCCCTTCCTTTCCTCTCTCTCTCTCCCCTTGACAGAGCAATCTAATAAAGGTTATACAAGTATTACTATGTTAAAATATATTTCCATATTAATCATGTTGTGAAAGAAGAATCAGAACAAAAAGAAAAAAAACCTTAGAGGAAAAAAGCCATAAAACATAACACATTTTAAAACTTGAAGATATTAAGCTTTAGTCTACATTCAGACTCCATAGTTCCTTCTCTGGATGCAGATGATATTTTCCATTACAAGTCCTTAAAAATTGTCTTTGATTATTATATTGCTGAGAACAAGTCCATCATAGTTGAGCATCACCCCATGTTGCAGTTAGTGTGTACAATATTCTCCTATTCTTACATGTATTTCTGTAAAATCTCAAATAACCAGGCAGCTAGGTGGTGCAATGTATAGAGCACTGGCCCTTGAATCAGGAGTACCTGAGATCAAATCTGGTTTCAGACACTTAATAATTATCTAACTATGTGACCTTGGGCAAGTCACTTAACTCTATTGCTTTGCAAAAAAAACAATAAAATTCCAGATAACCACTTGATATGTTACACAATATTTTTTTCTAACTATTCATATTTAAAAGTCTTTTTAGTAAGACTGAAGGACTAAAAAGAAAGAAAGGAGGAAAGAAAAAAAGAAAGAAAGAAAGAGGGGTAGTTAGGAGGTACAGTGTATAGAGCCATTGCTGGAGTCAAGAGGACTGAAATTCTAAATCCAGTCTCAGACACTTGATACTTAATTAGCTGTGTGACCTGTGCCACAAAAATTAAAAAAAAAAAATTAAAGTACTGTCTTCTTTTATATTCCTTTGTAGTAAAAAAAAATATAATCCATCTTAAAATCCTTATATTCTACTTGAACTCAGTTCTCAGTACTCAAATAATTCATAACTTCATCATTTCAGGAGTTCCCTTCAATCATGATCACAACTCAAACATGCCTGCCCATCCTGTGTAGTTCTCATCCACATCCTCAGAACAGTTAATCATGGTGTGTTCATCCAATATTCTAGAGACCTTCCTCATTTCTCCTGACATTGAAAGAGGTACCAGTGCAACATTCCCCCTATCCATCAATCATCCCTCAATACCATCCTATGACCAACTCATGCTTGATCCAACAGCACCAGTAAAAAGTACTTATTAAAAAATAAATTTTTTTCTTATGTGAATAAATTACTTGGAACAGAAGAAAAATTAGAAAGAAGAACAGAAAAGCAGAGTAGCTTTGAAAATGATGTATTTATTATATAGTTTTTGTTTTTAAAATTGTGTAATGGAAATTTATGGTCTTATATTGAATCCTCTTTTTTAGGAATGCTGTGTAGAGGGAAATATTCTCTTTTTTATATATTTTTACTTAGGTTTAAAATGAATAAAATTTTTAAAGAAAATTCTATCCCTCCTGTTCCCCCTCTTTGAGAAGGAAAACAATTTGATATAGATCATTTATGTTCAGTCATGCAAAACTTGTTTTGCCATATTAACCATATTGTGAAATAAAAATGGATCAAAAGAAAATTCAAACAAGAAAAAAATAGATTTAAAATAATTCATTGATCTGCACTCATTCTTCATCAGTTCCACCCTGCTTAAAAAAAATAAAAAGCAAAAAACTGATGGGCACAGACTAGAAGTTCAGAGTTGCTTGTAGGCCATGGCCTGTTCTAGTCATCATGGGACCTTTGGCCTTCTCTGTTTCCCAAACTGAAAGAGTTCCCCTTTCCTTAGTCAACATGGTGGTCTTTCTAGTCCATAGGAATGCTAAGTTTAGAGCAGATACTTGACCAACTTAGCTTCTTGCATCTCAACTTCTGAAGGTTAGCTTCAACTTCTCCGACAGGTCTGCCACACCATACCCATCATTACCCTGCTTTAATCATCACCTAAAATCTGTCCCAGAGTTGTTGAACAGGGTTTGTTCAGTAGTTATATCTTCTAACTGATCTTGATATGAAAGATACCTTGTATAAAAGCATATAAGGTGGCATTTTAGGGTTTTTTCAAATGGAATGGGTTTTTTTTTAAATCACTAAATACTAAGCATAATAGTTTCTTCTATTCTCTGTATCAACTAATTGTAAGATGATAAAGATATGATCTATAGTAAAATATTCTTTTCAAAAATCTACTTTTGCCCCCCATCATTGAAGATGTCCTCAGTTTAAATACAAATAATTCTCATAAAAGTGTTTATATACACAGTAACTTAATATTTTCTTAGTCCTCTTTTTTATGTTTATTTTTTCCTAATCATTTAGTATTTTCCTTCCTTAAACAGTTTATGTTATAAACAGTTCCTCAATGCCCTCACAATTATATAACTTTTTTTCTGTTTGTTTTTTAGTGGTTTTTTTTGCAAGGCAAATGGGGTTAAGTGGCTTGCTCAAGGCCACACAGCTAGGTAATTATTAAGTGTCTGAGGTTGGACTTGAACTCAGGTACTCCTGACTCCAGGGCCAGTGCTTTATCCACTGTGCCACCTAGGTGCTCCAATTATAAGACTTTCAACACAGCTCTTCTCTGTACTTGGTCCAATCCATCAACTTTTCACCTATTTATTCTCTTTGTTACAATATCTATTTTCTCTCTAGGCACCTCAGGGATCACAATATTAGGGCCCAAGTGGAAGTGCAGGGACTATTCATGAGCCCAGACTTGATGTAATCAATAAGGGATCTTTGGCTTGCTCTTGGGGTGGTTCCACTATCCTCGATGTGGAGTTTGTTGCAATAACTTTTGCAAATCTTTTCCATTTTTTCCTTCTGTTTCTTCATTTTTTTTCCATTTTTAACCTTGAATGCTCTGTTTGAATATGCTTTATAATATAGAGAGGAAGAGCCCCCTCACTAGGTGACCTTGTTCTATGAAGGTTATAGAATTGTCAAGAAACAGGCTAGAGAAGAAAATTAAATATTTGATGGGAATTGGAACTTCCCATTATAGCTGTGAACTTCACATGGTTGGGGGTGGGGGAAAGCAATGAAGTCACAAAGGAGGAAAATCCTCTTAAAATTGAAACATGAATGTTCCCAAACTCCCCCTTTGGCACAAGGTTGTAAATTGAGGTGTGGAGGTAATGTTTTCCTCTTCTGGCTTTTAATAAACCATGTGGAATAGCAAGACACTTGAGAAAGAGATTGAAGAGTTAAGGAAAGCTGATCATAAGTTAACAAGGGTGAGAAAATTAAAAGTAGTAAGAAAGTCACCTCTAATGCCTACTCTGCAGTCTTGAGATTCCTGAGACAGCCTGGAAGGCTATACGAATTCTAGAGCCTTTGACTTAAGAAAAGGTAGGATGAGCTGAAGATTGTTCACCATTTAGAACTGGGAGGTGGAACAGGGTTAGATAAAGGCATACTTATAACAATTGAAGATTGACTGATCCCTTCTGGGCTATTGTGCTATAGAACTGGACCTGGCAGGTTAGATACCCAGAGGATCAGCTGTTATTCTTGATGGACAGCTATAGTAGAGTCTACCTCTAACTTCAGGCTCTGCTAAATAGTAGCAAGCTTCTTTCTTTTTTTTAAACTGGAAAACTGCTCTGTTGTTTTTCTTTTCTTTTTTTTTTTTTTCAGAATGGACTCTAGTCCTGGTTTGCTTGTTGTCTTTCCATTAGATTACAAACTCCTGCCTTTTGCTTCTTATTGTATCCCCCCTCTAACACTTGGCACAGCACCAAATACAAAGTGGCTACCTAAAAAAAAAATGTTGATTGGTTGATTGATTGATTGACAAGCCTCTCTAGTTCAGATGGCTTGGAAGTAAGTGTCTTCCCAAGCAAACTACCGGAGAAGTGTAAGGAAAGGGTGTGGGGAGCTGGCTGTGGCCAAGGGGCATATTCAGGACTCTGCTGGCTTTTTCATATGCAATTGAATTATCTACTCAAATCCCAAACAATGAAGCCAGGTGTCAAATACTTCATTTACACCTTAAAAGAGCCTTTCAAGCCTTGATTTTTTCCTTCTCCACCTTTAACTTTGCTGAAGTCAAACTCCCAACACCCTCCTGTGAGAAGGTGTCAGATTGAACCTGAGAGTCTATAAGTGTTATGATAATTTTACTGGAAGAACAAAATTCTAGAAAATGATCCTAATGACACCAAGTCTGCATTCTTCACTTTACAGATGAGGAAGCAGCAGTACAAAGATGGAAAGATCTCACAAAGTTTATATGTAGATAGATACTGGTTAGTTAGAGACCACAGGATCCTTGACTGCTGGTGCTATGTGAATTAATGGTGCAATGCTGCTTCTTTTCTCTTAATATAATTGAATTAATATCAAAACTTTGTGTATTCCACAATCTTATCATGCTATTAGAATTCTAAACTTGTGGAACACAAACCTAGAGATAGCCCTGGCACCAAGGTTCACTTGTTCTAGGGACACCACTTAGGAAGGATATGAAACAATTTCGTAAACTAGGAAAACTCCTCTGGAATGTAATATCATTATGGGATAAGAGGAGTTAATTCTTTTAGGATTTAAAAAAAATAAACTGGAGCATTTCCATCCCAGATAAACTAGTCTGGGGAGGTAGTAGCAAACAATGGAAAAGCACTGGATTGATCATGAGAGAACCTGGGTTCAAATTTTGTTTCAGCTACTTCCTGTCTGTGGCCTTGGACAAATCAGTATTCTGCTCATGGCCTTGGGTTCCTCAGCTGCAAAATGAGGTAGTTGAATGGAATGATCTAACTTTAAAATCTATGAACCAATAATCCTGTGAACTTGGGATATATATAGCTTGAAAAAGAAGACTTGGGGGAACAAGAATGTGATTTTCAGTTATCTAAAGAATTTTCAGATAGATGGATTTGATTCTAGAGAAAAAACAAAGAATAGATGATAAAAGGAAGTAGAGTTCAGCTCTGTATAAGGAATAGATTCCTAGTAATGATAGCTGACCCAAAGTGGATCCAACCCGCTGTCTGGAGAGAGTGAGTATTCATTAGTATTCTGCAAGGAAGGCTGGATAGATTACTTGTCTGAAAAAAGCATAAAGAGGCCCATTTGGGGTGAGTTGGACTAGATCAATGGCATTAAACTCAAAAGTAGAAAAGGAGGGCAACTAATCCAAAGATAAGGATCCCCGTGAGACACACCTTGTCTATTTTAAAATGTAATAATATCTTTATTATATTATTATCTATTTTATTAAGTATTCCTTAATTACATTTTAATCTGACTCAGGTCCCAATCAGGAAAATTACAAGTCACACATGGTCCATGGGCTCTGACACCTCTGAATTAGTAAACCAGTGAACTCCCCTCTAATTCTAAGATTCTATGATGAGGACCTGGAAGACATACCAGACCACAGCAATTAGTAAGTACAATGGCAGGTACTCAGGGATTCCAAAAATTGGAGCTGATTGATTTCAATTCATTTTTGTTCCCTTTGTCACACCTGCCAGTGGTTCTCAAAATGTGAGCCTAGGATCCCTGAGGGTCCCTGATGTGCTTCCAGGAAATTCTCAAGATAAAAACTTTTTCAATTTTCAAATACTGGCATTTTAATATCTAATACAGCAAACATTAATAGAACCCAAATAACAAAAGTTCTTGGTGGCAGAAAGGTTTCTTAATCATTTTTAATAATGTAAAAGGGATCCTGAGATCAAAAAGCTCGAGAACCCTGCTCTAGGTGATAGTTTAGTTACCCAGGAGTTGTTTCTAGAATTCCCTTGGAAGAACATATATTGTCAGGCTCTGGAGGACTACACAGTGGGAAATCCCTTCTTTTTTTTCCAGAGACCCCAAGATTGCTCTGTCTCCCTGTGTATAGAACAGTTACTTCTTTCTCACAGGGTGTTGTCCTCATCCCTATCTCCACCCCCACCCCCTTCTTTCCCTAAAGCAAGTCGTGAATCCCGTGAGATTTTATAATTCAGGGGTTCTTTACTTTTTTTTTTATGTTTTTTTAAGGCCCTTTTGGCATTCTGATGAAGGCTGTTAACCTTTTTCTTAAAAGGATGTATTTAAAAAAATGGAAGGAAATGATAAATTTCCAATAGAGGTTGATGAATTTAAAGATATAACTTTTTTCATTTCACAGACACCTTGAAATCTCTCCATGGATACTTGGGAATCTGTAATTTCACCCCACGTTAAGAACCCCAGTTCTAAAGGCGTACCCCCCAGAGTCAGAGAATCAACATCTCTGATTGTCTACCCGGGAGACAGAGAGTCTCAGAAGCTGCTCCCCTGATGCCAGGGCTAAGTGGAGACCAGCTAACTTCACTACATTGTGTTTTTGGCTTCTGCTCTTCAAACATACATGCCTTTGTTTCTCCTCTCCTTCCCTGCCCCCACCTGCTCCCTCTATAGCCAACAAAAACAAAAGGAACAAGCAGGGGGAAATCTCACAACAGAACTATTCCTGATGTTCACTGAATGTGAATGGACCTTGGTCCTGCTTTTTTCTGAGTTCTTCTTGGTTGACAAAAATTATATTTTGTCTTGTTTTCTGGATGCCTAAGTTTAATTCTTGAAATTGTTGCTCCCAAATCTCTTCTGCCTTCACCAAAGAAAAAACCACCTTATGCTTCCCTCCATAACACCTCCTTCCATACTTGCTCCTCTCAAACCTTCTTTCTAGTTCTTATCAAGTTGTGCTTAGAGGATACTATTAGCCTTTTAGGTGATAAACAAAAGTCTGAGGTGAGATTCCTTTTCTTTTAAGAGATGAGCCCAGACTTCTCTTCTTAAATATCCATTCTGAACTCTTTCGTTAAATATTTCTCAATTACATGAAAATTTTTTACTGTTCCTTTTTTTAAGTTTTGAATTACAAATTCTTTTTTCTTTCCTTTTCCCCTTCTTGAGAAGGCAAAGACTTTGATTTAGATTATAAATGCAAAATCATGCAAAACATATTTCCATATTATCCATGTTGTAAAAAGATATAGTTCAAAAAGGAAAAAATAAATAAAAAAGTATGCTTCTTCTGCATTCAGACTCCCATCATTTCTTTCTATGAAGGTGAATAACATTTTTGATCATGAATTATTCAGGATTGTTTTGAATCATTGGATTGATCAGAATAGCTAAGGTATTTACAGGGGATCATTGTATATAATATTGTCATTACATTGTATAATATTGCAATGTTCTCCTGGTTCTACTCATTTCACTTTGCAACAGTTCATATAAGTCTTCCTGGGTTTTGCTCATCATTTCTTTTGGCATAAGAGTATTCCATGACAATTATAATATCACAACTTGTCTAACCATTTCCTAGTTAATGAACTTTCGTTCAATTTCTAATTCTTTGTCACCACAAAAAAGAGCAACTATAAATATACAAATGTACAAATAGAACTTTTCCCTTTCCCTTTGATCTTTTTGGAATACAGACCCAGTTGTGGTATTGCTGGAACAAAGGCTTTGCACAGTTTTGTAATCCTTTGGGCAGGGTTATTCTGTCTAGGAGGAGGGAGGGGGGTAGTCCTTGAATGGGTTCACAGCCCGTGTTGTGTTGTTTTTGTTTTCATATTGTATATATGGCATTCAAAAACAAAACAAACCTGTGATTTCATCAGTTTTGGGAACTCCAGGTGAGGCAATTCCTGGACCAAGGCAGATCTTCATAACTCTGCAATTTCTCATCTCAGACCACACCTCAGTCTCCTTCACTGGTTCCTCTTCTTCCATTCTCTACATGTGGGCATCACTGAAGACTCTACACTCTTGTTCTTGAAGCTCTCTTCTCCAATAGAGGATTCCTGCTGTCTTTGAAAGTCCACTCGACCCACCCCACTGCTTCAACTATCTTCTCCATGCTTCTCACTTCAAAATCCCTGATCCTGGCTTCTCTGCTCTGAGATCATTTTTGTTATTTGTGTCCTTAGCACAGTGTTTTGCAAATAGTAAGCACTCAATAAGTCAGTCATCTCAAAGATTTACCTGGGATTGCCAGGGTCAGGTAGACAGAAGGTGTCAGAGGCAGGACTTAAACCCTGATTCTAGTTGGAGACTAGGTATTTATCTCCCTTACCCTGCTGCCTCTCACTCTTTTATTCTCCCTCAAACAGACTGAAAACCCCTTGAAGGTAGGAAATGTGTATTCAATAACAAAATCAGCAAAAGTTTATTAATCACTGACTCCAGGTGCCAACTGGAAATACAAAGATGAATAAGTAAGACTTAATCCCTGCCCTTAGGGAGCTTACTGTCTAGTAAGGATGGTGACTGAGATGCAAAAAGTCTTTACCCAAGGGAAAATATGGCTGCGTGAGAGATACAAAGTAAGGTCTAGGGAAAGAAAATAGTTCTAGCTGGGAGAAACGGGGAAAAGCTGTTTGAAGAGCTAGGAACTGAAATGAGCCTTAATGAATGGGAGAGATTCATCAGGCAAAGATTTGATGAGATTTAGAACTGTAAGGGATTGTAAAGCGTTGGATTCCTAACCAGGATAGATAGATATACATAGATGTGTGTGTGTGTGTGTGTGTGTGTGTGTGTGTGTGTGTATCAGGGAACATAAAAATCACAGTTTGATTTATTGTTTTATTATTTGTCTAGACATAAAGAGTGATGTAGAAATGTGAATAAAGCAGATTAATCTTAGAAGTATAAACAGAGATATATTTAAATTACTGTATGTTTTTATAAATTTATATTCATCTTGTTTACAATTAACTAGGGATAGATAGATAACTCTAGTTTAATAGAGTTGGTTTCCCCCTGTAATTTTATTCATTTAAAATCTTGTTCTAAGAAGGAATCCCTTGGCCTCACCAGATTCTCACAGGGGTTCATCACCGTCCCTAGGCCCTGCTATAAGCATCTGTGGTCACAAAAGAACCTTTTAGAATAATCAAGGGCAATGAGAATGCTGTTTACCTTGATGTAGTCCAATTCTCTCATTTTATGGATCAGGAAATAGGAGCCCAAGGAGGTTAAATATGCTCCCCAGAACAAAGAGCAAAATCCTGATCTTCTGAATGAAAATCCATTGCTCAATTTAGGACTCACAATAAAATCATAAACCAATTTATTGTTTTGTTGTTCATCTCAAAACTTTAAGAAGTAATGGAGAAAAATGTTAATGTATATTTTCCCCCTGTTGCTCATTCCACTAGACTACAGTGGATTACCATATAGAATTTGAGGGTCCAATGGGACATCTAAGTGGAGATACCCATAAGGCAGATAGAAAGGTATGTCTGGAGCTCAGAGAAGTCAGGACTAGAGATAGTGAGGTGAGAAATGTCTTCTTTGAAGCTATAGGAGCAAGTGACCTTGCCAAAAGAAAAGGGTGAAGAGGGGGCTAAGGACAGGTCTTGGGTAATACCACATAATAGAGTGAAGAAGTCAGAGGAATAGTCTGTGAAATAATGGAGATATAGTGTCATAGCAGTTAAGAGGCCTACCAAGGTATGAAGATAAATGCTTGTAATTCCTACAACTAGGGAGGCTGAGGTTGGTGGATCTGTTTAACTGGAAAGTCCTGAGCTGAATTGGGGATAAAACCAAGTGTTTTTATCCATCATCAATATGGCAAGCCTCTGGGCTGGAGGGGCCACTAGGCTACTTAAGAAGGGGCAAATGAGCCCAAGTTGGAAATCAACCAGGTCAAAGCCTTTTTGATCAGCTGTAGAACTGGTCTGAGAGTGGCTGCTGCATTTCCAGCTAGGAAGCAGGATGAAAAGGAGGAGGAAGAAGATGGGAAGAGGGAGAGAAAAAAAAGAGGAAAAAAAGAAGAGAAAGCATAAAAAGAAACAAGGTATGTTGAGGTGCCACCCCACACCCATTAAATCAACAAATACAATTAAGAGCAATGAAATTCAATGCTGGGAAGGTTGTAGAGAAATTGAATTCATTTATTTATCATTAGTGGAATTGCAAACTGGTAGACTCCTTTTGCAGAAATCTGATAGTACATAATAAAAGTTTTAACAATTTATTGTATAGTTGGATTAAAATAACTGTATTGCTGACCTCAAATATGACTTGAATACATGACCTGAAAATGTAGCTGAAAACAATTACCTCCAACCCCTCTGAAATATGGTCAAAGAATGAGGAAAAATTCCATTCAAAACTGGAAGCAGCCTACATGTTCAACCGTGGGGAATAGTTAAACAATTGTGATACATAAAGGTGATGGAATTTTAGAATGAGATTACTAAGAAACCAACATGTATGAGGAATATAGCTAAATCTGTAAAGGCTTTTTTGAAATAATACAAAGCAACAAAATAAAAAAGTATGCAGAAGAATGGGATGCACACTAACCACAGATGATATAAAAATGACAAAATGGATGAATGGGTAGAATATTCTGATGGGAATTAGAGTAAATGAAAAAGCATTATGATACTTTATTCATTGAAATTAAATATGTAATGAAAATAGCAAATAAAGATGTTTGCAAAGTTCTCCAATGTTAAATTCTAATAAAACATTTCATTATTTAAAAAATTGAATTTGACTATTTTCTCACTTCCTAATGCACTGTATACAAGACACATAATAAATATCCATTGAATTGAAGATTGAGAGGCCATCTCTTACATTTTTCTCTCTTGATAAATATTTTTCTCTCAATGTCCTTAGATAAAAAATCTTTAGCAGCTCTATAAGAAAGTAGCACCTCCCTCAGAGAAGGATCCAATGAAATCACATATACTAGACATTTTGCAAACCTTCAAGTGTTATAAAATTATTACTATGATTATTAAAGCATCTGTCAGTATGTTCGTGTTAAACATCTCTATTATACAAAAAAAAGCCGAGTGTGTTTTTTTTAAATGGTGTTTGACCATTTAAGGGCTTTGTGATCTGTGAAATGAACACCAACTCCACAGATAGGAACATAATTAATCCAGAGCCCAGACAATAGAAAATTATTCCTTTTGGATTGCCGCCAACTTCTGTTCCCTAGATATCAATTTTCTGCTAAGAAAAGCTTCATCACTGTCCCCAGGCCCTGCTGCAAGCATCTGTGGTCACAAAGAACCTTTTAGAATAATCAAGGGCAATGAGAATGCTGTTTACCTTGACAAACTGAGATTTAATTGGTTAAAAGCCCCATAGCACAAAGGGGGTCCAGATTTCTTTAGCTGGTTCATTCTTAATCAAAAGAAGAGGCCATACAGTGAGAAAGTGGGCTATTGGTTTGTAATAATATATACTCTATTCAGGTTAAACCCTCACCTCAAGGCAGTTGTAGAACTGGAAGTTCCTCTGTTGACTTGAAGGGGGTTCAATAAGTTGATGATAAAAAAAATCTCTTTTATCTTTAAAATCCCCTATTTTATAGTTTATTGTAAAGGTCACTCTTTTCCCACTCCCATTCTATAGTTCAAATGTACCAACCCATACTATTCAAACTTTTACTGGATTGCACAATTAAATTGGTTTTCTGGATCACATATAAAGAAGCATATAAATATCCAAGATGTGATTTCATATCTAGGTAAAAATAGGTATCTCATCTATGTATCCCTCATTAAATTTCATTTCAACCAAAAAGATCCTGACTAGTCATATGAAAGGTGTTGAATCTTTCCTTTTTCTATCTCTCTCTCCTTCCTTACCTTCTCTTTCCTTCCTTTCTCCTTTTTTTCCTTCCTTCTTTTCTCCCTCTCTCTCTCTCTCTCTCTCTCTCTCTCTCTCTCTCTCTCAAAAAAAAAGGTAAACCCATGTAAACTTTAGTTGGTAAAGGTAATAAGAATTTCTACCTTATTAGTCATGTGTTCATACAAACTCCATTTTGCTGCTGATGGTGAGAACTTTATCTCCATCATTAGTTCCAGATCCTCCTTCTTGATTGTGACTTTGGCCAGTCCCTTTTCCCATTCTTATTTTCCCTTCTGCTCCAAGGACTCTCCATCTCCAATCCTAGACTGAACCAAAACAGTCTACAACTGAGAACTCTTCTTGGATCTCCTTTTCCACAGAGAAGTTATCAACAACTTACTCCAGCTTCATTCTGCCACTGTCATTGTTTCTGCACCTTCTGGCAACAACTGGCAACTGCAGCATTTCTTAATTAGAAAGTACCTTAAATTAATATTGTCTTTCAGAGTGACAAACAACCTTTGTTTTCCAAATGGAGCTAACTCTTTTTGGACAAATGATATCACTTTATTGAACCCAACAATAATGTCTTCCTTCAAAATTGTTTAATCTTTTTTTTTTAATACAACCATTGTTCTCAACAATATCCCTATTCAGCAAACCATCTCATGTAGCAAATAATAAAGAGGGGGAGGGGGAAGTTTAGCAAAATTCTCTAATAATCTCAATTGTGTTTGATATCATATATAATGTTCCACACTCATAATTCCACACCTCTGCAAAGGAAGGAGGGAAATGTCTTATCTCATCTATTCACTAACTTTGTAATCTAGCAATTTCACCTTCTGGTTTAGAAATAGCATTGATTTTTCCATAATCTATTGTAAGGAGTGTGAATCATGGGAATTCCTGCCCTTGCCTTCAGGTTGCTCACCTCTGCCCTTCCTATGTAGCATGAATACGTGCATTAGTATTTTGTGAAGACAACAATTGACAGATCCAGATGCTTTCCAGTAACTGTAATCATTATTGGTTTCTATTGATTAGGGCTAGTCCCAAGATGATTGACTGACTAGGACTCAGTTTAGACTCATTACAGGAACTACCACTTTGCATCAGCATGTAAAGGAGGGGACAACTCTGGAACTCTGGGACCTTTTTTGTCTGCTCACCTTTGTCTGGTTCCAGAGACAGAACTGAAGGCAGCAGGGTGGACTGGCACTAACTTGTTCTCCCTTCCAGAAACAGAGACCAGAGTCCCTGACAGCAAAGTTTCCCAGTCTAAAAGATCAATCCTCAATAATTCATTGCCAGATATTGTGAAGGGTGATGGGGCTACAAAGACAGAAATTAAATAGTCCTTGCCCTCAAGGAACTTACATTCTGTCTAGAGAATTAACAGTTACACCCATGGGTCTATACAAATATTCACAAAATAAAAACAAATTCAATTTTCTGGTGAAGCAATAATAGCTGGAGGAAATCAGTAAAGGCCTTTAAAGGTGGTATGTAAACTCATCTTTGAAAATGTTAACTAAAAGTCAGGCTCCAAAAAGAGACCCTGGATCTAGCTCAAGTGGACTTAGGTTCCCTAAACAGAGAGGATCAGGCTTTTTTTTTTTTTTCTCAAACTCTCTGACTCATATTCTTCCACCGCCAGGTAGAACTCTGGGGAAAAGCCTCTTAAACAAAACTTGGATTTTATTTATTCTAAGATCTTCTAGAAAAGATACTCAATGAACAAAGTAAAACACAGATATAGCTATTTATTTCTTGCATCACAAAAAAAAATACTCAATGCACAAAAGACTTAAAAACACATATTAACAAATAATTAAATAATGAAAAACTGAAGAGGAACTGTGTATTGCATAGCACAACTAGATGATATAGTCAATAGAGCATTGGGCTTGTAGTCAAGAAAGTCTGAATTCAAATGTGACCCAGATACTTAACCAGCTGTGTCACTCTAGGTAAGTCACTTAACTTCCATCTGCTTCAGTTTTCTGAACTGCAAAATGAAGATCATATAGATCAACCTCCTAGGGTACTGAGGATTAAATGAGATAATATTTGTAAAGTGCTTACCCCATTGGCTGACACATAGTAGGCATTCAATTAATGTATTTTCCTTCCTGTCTTTTTTTTAGGTGAAATGTCAAAGGTTATTTATTTTCAGACAAGGTCCATAAATTATTCATCCTGTTATTATTCACTTCTTATCCAAAGACTCCTTGAGAAAGGAGGCACAAAAATCACTAGAGGTGGTTGCATCTTCCTGAAAGATAACTTCATATTGACAGAATCTTCAATCTGGGCTACAATTTAGTCTTTCTCTCTCATTTGGAGCTAGACCTCCAACTTGATAAATGTCTTGATGTTCTCACCTTGGTTGTGTTTATTTGCAGCAGCCAGTGCTTTGGTTTTACCTACAAAATGACTCAAGAATCCTATCTTCTGGTTAACCAAGCATCAATAGCTCACCCTTTTAATAGTGTTTATCTCCTCTGAGAAGTAGTGCCATTCCAGGAAACACTTCTTGCTGCCAGTCAGCAACTATGGATTTGTAACCTCTCAAATTCAAGAAGTAGCCACCAGGGTTAGAAACTGTTTATCTTTCTTTCTTTCTTTTTATATTAAATATTTTTTTTATTTTGAGTTTTACAATTTTTCCCCTAATCTTACTTCCCTCCCCCCAACCCCCAAATAAGACAATTTTTGTCAGGCAGTCTTTATGTTGTTTCCATGGTATACAATGATCCAAATTGAGTGTGATGAGAGAGAAATCATATCCTTAAAGGAAGAAACTAAAGTATAAGAGATAGCAAGATCAGACAATAAGATATCAGGTTTTTTCCTAAATTTAAGGTAATAGTCTTTGGTCTTTGTTCAAACTCCACAATTCTTTCTCTGGATACAGATGGTATTCTCCATTGCAGATAGCCCCAGATTGTCCCTGGTTGTTGCACTGATGGAATGAGTGACTCCATCAAGGTTGATCATCACCCCCATGTTGATATTAGGGTGTATGGTGTTTTTCTGGTTCTGTTCATCTCACTCAGCATCAGTTCATGCAAATCCCTCCAGGCTTCCCTGAATTCCCATCCCTCCTGGTTTCTAATAGAACAATAGTGTTCCATGACATACATAAACCACAGTTTGCTAAGCCATTCTCCAATTGAAGGGCATTTACTTAATACATAAAGCAGAAAAGGTTGCTGAGTACTCAAAATACACATATTCTCAGACTTACCTAGACAAACATCTTTTTTTTTCTTAATGATATTTTATTTTACTTTTCCAATTACATTTTATGAAAGTTTTTCAACATTCATCCACATGGGGGCAGCCAGGTGGTGCAGTGCATAAAGCACTGGCCCTGGAGTCAGGAGGACCTGAGTTCAAATTCGATCTCAGACACTACATAATTATCTAGCTGTGTGAGCTTGAGCAAGTCACTTAACCTCATTGCCTTGCAAAAAAAAAATCATCCACATGCATATTTATAAATTACAGAGTTTCTTCCCCCCTCCCTCCCCTCTACAGTGAACATTGAACAAGTCCATTTGTGTTTAACTTGTTTACATATTAGCCATTTTATGTATGAAGAAATAGGACTAAGTGCAAAGAAAGAAAATTATGGGAAAGGAAGAAAAAATATAAAAGAAATTTTTAAAAAGTGAACATAGTGTTCATTCAGATTCTGTAGTTTTTTGTTTGTTTTCTTTGTCTGGATGTGAATGGTGTTGTCCATAACAGGTCTCCAAAGGGTGTCCTGGCTCTCTGAACTGCTGAGAGAAGCTGCATCCATCAAACAAAACTCATTTCTTGATACCACAGCTACAGCTGCTGCT
Organism: Macrotis lagotis; assembly: GCF_037893015.1. Classification (NCBI taxonomy): domain Eukaryota; kingdom Metazoa; phylum Chordata; class Mammalia; order Peramelemorphia; family Peramelidae; genus Macrotis; species Macrotis lagotis. The sequence continues at coordinate 70,205,297 of NC_133661.1, read as the reverse complement.
GGGGAAGGGAAGGGAAGGGAGAAAGATCCTTCTCCTTCATCTTTTTGGGAGAGCAGGCAGAATTTTGTATCACAAAGTCAGGAGATGGGGAAAAGGGTGCTTTTTTCTTCCTTAACTTCTCTGAGTGGATGGTTCTTCCTGGCTCATCTGCCAGTCAACAAAGATACCATCCTCTGTCTTGGGGACTTGGGAACTAACCAAAAATTGCTGGTTATGTAGATCTTTTGGCAAGGTGCCAGAGCATATGTATTCTACCAAAAGGGATCAGGGCACAGATTCATCTTCATGTTTTTCTATGGCATGCTCCCTGTTACTAAGGATCCTAGAGTTCTAAAAGGCACAGGTGAGGAGGGAATGGATTTTGAGACGGGGGAGAAATGTTATATAGGAGAAACAGTATGTGGACCAATTTGGTTACTGAAGAGTATGATAAAGCGAGAAGTTCCAGAGTTTGTAATTCTAGAATTCAGTGCACAGTTGTAACACTGGGATATAGTTCTCTATACACACACAGGGAGAGAAAAGAAAAGTGTTTGGGCAGGAAGTAGCAAGACTCTTAGTAGGAGAAAAGAAGGTTGATTATATAGACCAAAGAGAGAACTAGCCCTGGCAGTCAAGAGGAGAACTTTAGAGAGGAAGAAATCCAAGAAGCCAAGTTGAGCCACTCAATCATCAAAAACTGAACACAAGAAGGGAGGGGATATTAGGGCCCTGCAGTTCCAAAAATGTGAGTTACTTTGGAAAGGCTGTTGACATCTTTATGCAATATTCTTTGTGCAAAGTAGTAGGTTGGTCATAAAAAATTTTTTCCTTCTTCTGGGACACGAAGGCCAGGATTGTAATTAATTATTCTTTATTTTGGGTTTCATATCAGAGCTATACAGGAGAGAAGTCTTATCAGCGTGAGACAAATGGCCAAAACTTCAGAAAGAATTCAGAGTAAATGAAACATTAGGAAATTCATGTATCCAAAAAAAATAAGAAAGTAATGAACAAGCATAAGTAGATGTGAACATGTGAGCATGACCTGAATTCTAACACTACCCCTGTGACCTTGGGCAACTCATCAGTAAAACGAGAGGATTGGACTAGATGACTTCTGCAGCTGATGCCAGCTCTGCATCTAGAATCCTTAGCTGGCAGATCAATATATACGATGACAACCATCATACTCTGTGTTTGTTCAGTTGTTTTCAGTTGTACCTGAATTTTCATGACCCCATTTTCGGGATTTTCTTGGCAAAGATACCTAAGCAACTTGCCATTTTCCTCTCCAACTCATTTTAAAGATGTAGAGACTGAGGAAAACAGGATTAAATGACTTGCCCAGGGTCATACAATTGGAAATCACTCACTCTCTGTCTCTTGGTCTCTATCTTCTAATCCACATATAGAAAGTTCTCTAAAGCTTGCATTTTCTTTTTTGAAATGAATATAAATGTTTTACTGACTGATACCTTTTGTTTTAATATCACAGTCATTTTGAGATATCACCCTTCGGGGCGGCTAGGTGGCGCAGTGGATAAAGCACTGGCCTTGGAGTCAGGAGTACCTGGGTTCAAATTCGGTCTCAGACACTTAATATTGACCTAGCTGTGTGGCCTTGGGCAAGCCATTTAACCCCATTTGCCTTGGAAAAAAACCTAAAAAAAAATATGAAGCTGACATATCACCCTTCACTGCCTTTAACCACTCTCAATTGAAGGTTCAGAAAAACAGGCAATATTAAAATAGCCCTTTATCTGCATGAGGCAAGAGAGGAAGAATTAACTGTTATTTGAAGTCAAAATTACTGTTAGGCTTCCTATGAGTTTTCTTTTCTTTCTTATTATTCTTTATTTTTACATTGGAGCAGGTAGGTGGTGAAATAAAATAAAATGCCAGGCCTGGAGTTAGGAAGACCTGAGTTCAAATTTGGCCTCAGACACTTAATAATTGTCTAGCTATGTGTCTTTCTTATTATTCTTTATTTTTACATTGGAGCAGGTAGGTGGTGAAATAGATAAAATGCCAGGCCTGGAGTTAGGAAGACCTGAGTTCAAATTTGACCTCAGGCAACTTAATAATTGTCTAGCTATGTGACTGGACAAGTCATTTAAACCCTATTGCCTTAAAAAAAAAAAATGAAAAGTCTGAAGCTGAAATAGAACTGGTAAAATCTTCCTTTATTGACAGTGGTAATTTTTTTATGCCATTTAAACCAGTTCAAAGAATTTTCTTTCTCGTGAAAAATTAATATGATTTTTAGAACTATATCTAGTTAATATCTTAATTCAACACAAATTCTTTTTTTTCTTTTTCAGTTAAGAAGCATTTATTTTTCTCTCCCAGACATTTAGAAGGAAAAGAAAAAGAAAAAGAAAACTTAAGAATAATACAATAAGAATATACAAGGTCAAACAAAAACAAATTCCTACAGTTTTGATGATGTTGTTTAATTGTTTCAGTTGTATTTGATTCTTCATGACCTCATTTCTTTTCTTTTCCTGATTTTTGCAAGGCAATGGAGTTAAGTGATTTGCCCAAGATCACAGAGCTAAGTAAGTATTAAATGTCTGAGGTCACATTTGAACTCAGGTCCTCCTGACTCCAGGGCTCGTGCTCTATCCACTTCACCACCATCTTTCTTACAAAGATACATGAGTAGTTTGTCATTTCCTACTCCAACTCATTTTACAAATGAAGATACTGAGGCAAACAGGATTAAGTGACTTGCCCAGGGTCATATTGTTGGAAAGTATTTGAATCAAATTTGAATTTAGGTATTCCCGACTCAGGCCTACTCCAGACTGTACACACCACTTAGCTGCCCTAAATTCCTACCTTGGGCAAGTTCAAAAATAAATGTCTCATTCTGTGTCTATGACCTCCTCAGGATCTGGCTTCATGGCATTTTGTTGATTCCATTTCTTTAGCATTTCAAACAAGTTGTTATTGTATAAATTATTTTCCTGGTCCTGCTTACTTTATTCTGCATTAATTATTCCATATGAGGTTTTTTTTGAGCCTACCCCCTTAATAACTTTTTGATGGCCCATCTATATTCCATGATGATCATATATCATAGTATATTCAGTCATCACTGTTTTTCAGAACCTGCTTGCACCTGAACTCCAAGTCTGGGAATATAGATTGCCCTTCTTCCTATGTTCCTGTATCAGGGCTGTGTTGGCCACCAAGCTTCTCTTGCCCTCTAAGAGGGAAAAACTCAAGTAGGTAAAAAAACCCAACTAAACAAAGTCTGCAAACCAGCCCTAGGCTGGGGTTAGCTTTCCTGAACCTCTAGCAGGTAACTCTTAGCCTAATCCCTAGCACATAGTAGCCACTTAATCACTATTTAGTTAAAATCTGGGCTTTTTTAATGGGTTCAATAAAAAACAGGCTGTCTTTTGTAGGTCCTTAAAGCATCCATGAAACCAGTCCAAGAGCTGCTACTTAATTGCTTTTGTCTCCTTTCCCTTCTGTCTCTGAATTGATACTTGGAAGGAGAGTTTCCTGATAGGTTGAACAGAGGAAGCTTAAACATCAAATCGTGCCAGACTTGCCTCTTCTCAATACTCCCCAAAACACACATACATAAACACACAACGCTCTCACTACCACCTCCAGGTGCTACTTCCCACAGCTCTCTTCCCACACTCCTCAGATCACAGCTCCCTGGAGATTTGGACACAATTATGGTCCATTCATCAGTACATCAGGGTCCCAGAGTATAAGGTTGGGGCACTTGAGCATCATTTGCCCAGGATGCAAACCGTATCCTATAGAATTATAGAAACTCCTTTGGAAGACCTCAGAGATCATCTAGTTAATGTGTATCTGAGGGAGAAATCCCCTCTACAATATCATTGACAAATAATTTGGCCATCACTGGGCAGAGTATACAGTGTTGGCCTTGGAGATAGGAGGGTCTTCATTCAGTTGGTCACCAATTTAGTATTGTGTGATGAATCACTTCATCTTGTTTACTTCAGTTTTCTCATCTGTAAAAAATTGGAGTAGGAAATGACAACACTCCAATATCTTTGCTTTGAAAGCCCCAGATGGGGTGACAGAGTTAGACACAACTAATCAACCCCCCTCCAAAATGAGGACCTCCAGTAATAGGAGCATACACCTCTCCTTTCCAAAACTAACATCTTTTCTCTTCATTTGTAGGAAAATACTCTAGGTGGGGAGAATTTGACTTCTTTTGATTTCACTTCATAGACAATTTGCCACTTGTAATTTGACTTTCAACAAAACTGATTTATTTCCCATCATTGTTGTTCTGGAAGAACTTTTCTTTGGCCAGTGTGACTGTAATGACATTCTTTATGACCCATAGAATCATAGATTTAGAGTAGGAAAATATCTTAGAGACCATCAAGGCTCTTATTTTCCAGATGAGGAAACAGAGATTAAGTAACTTGAACAGAGTCACATAACTAGTAAATGTATAAGACTGGAGTTGAACCCGGGTTTTCCTGATTTCAAATTCAGTGCCTTAACTTCAAACTTGGCCTCTATTTTGGGAGATTCCTTTCCTAAGCAGAACAGAAACAATTGTGTTAAGAATGGTTTATCGTAATCCTTTTTGCTTTCATGCTGAGAAAATTGTTTTCTTTAAGGCATTGTCACTTCTAACCTCATCATTTGCATGCTAAAAATTCAATAATTTTTTTGGTAGCTTTGGCAAGAAGTCAGACCCATCCTTCCTCATCTCCCCTGACCCTTCTAGGATAACAGTAGCTTCTTCCAATGTCATTCCCAAGATAATTATTAGTACCTGAACTGGGCAGGTTGCCCACCCTAAGATAACAGATGCTTCTCCCAAGTCACAGAAGGTCTCTTCTGCAGGCTAATTACAAAGAACTGCCTGTTAGAGGTCTTGTCTGAGATAAATCACCTTCATCTAAGGTCACTGAGGGCCTTGTATGTATGTCAAGGCTGAGTTACCCCCAAAGACTGATAATGAGTTCAGAAAAGACTGGTGAACTTAGTCACGTGTCCTGAATAATTATCACACCTAAATCTTCAAGACTGATTGAAAAGTGAGAAAAAAAAAAGGAGAGGTGGAGGAGTGAGATAACTGCTGATAAGTAATGTAAGAGATACAGCTTTTTTCTATATATAAATGTAACAAGACATAGGCGGAAAGAAATTCTCCAATGTTCATTACTTAAATCTATGGAGAATTCAGTCCCTCTTATTTCCTGAGGGGGTGGAGAAGTCTCTTGAAAGGCAGCTGATAGGGAGGTTTTGAGAGGGCATTAGTACAATGGTCCAAAGAAGCTGTCTGAGTTGCCATTACTATGGCAATCCTTATTGCCTGGGCAGCTATTGTAATTACTTTAATCGAAAGTGAGCCCTAGCAACAGTCTCAAGGAGATTGAGTCAAATATCAAGAAACTGAGACCTATAAAAACTGTGGAAAGCTATCACCATGGCACCCTGGCATAGGAACAGAACTGCTGAGACCAGTAACAAACTCAAGGGCCAAAAGGAGTGAGTGGGCAGATCCCGAAGGGTGGAGCTAAGATGATAATTTCATTTCCTCTCTTCCTTGTTCTGAAGCTTATCTTTATTTCTTTAAAGTTTTTCTTATATCTTTGATTACCTAGTATCTGAGTAAATAATGAGATAAAACTTTAATTAGCTGATGATGAAGATGGTCATCCATTCTGGAAGGAGACCATGACATCAGGGAGGTGATGCCAAGACATGCACCTGAATGAGATTTGAGTAAGGGGCTTCTGAGTTAAGTCACCAGTCTCACTTTCTCCTCTGGAGCTATCTGGATCCAGTGGCCAGATATGACTCAGGACAACTGGAGATGGTTAATAATTGCATTGCTGATCTGTATGTGTTTCATTTGCTCAAAGAAGGCTTATGACTAACTAATGACACAGAAGAGAGAAATCGATTTTTAAAATGAAATATGTGTTCGCCAGAAAGTGATCAATTTTTTAACTTCCAGGGAAGATCTTCATTATTTGGGGTTCAGAGCTAGAGAAGAGATTTTTTTACATGTTCATATTTTTATAGCTTCCCCAAAGCAGAGGAACCAATGAATCAGACTATCTTGGCTATAAAGCAATCCTAGCAGACTGGAAGCTTGAATCTGGTAAACAAAGAATTGCTTCTAGCAATTTCCCCTTTTCTATTGTTCCATCCCTCTACAAGTTTTTGTGGTTGTTCTGTTGGGGGGGGGGGAAGCTTATTCCCTCAGGGAGTAGAATCAAAGGCATTGACTAAGGGGAAAGTTATGCCTGAAGGAGGAGGCAGGAAATAATAGAACTACTCACACTAAAGTTAGGGGACCAGGCAAGAAGGAGTAGCTAGTTATTCTGCTCACCCTCTTCTGTCCCACACACTAGCATATGATCACTATTATTACATAAATAAGAGCAAATTCTGCTTTCATATTACATTGCTGCAGAAGATTTTTCCTGCAACGTTCAAATAAATGTTGGTGTTTGTTTTGGCATGACCAGGATGTGGTGGTGGGAGCAGGAGTTTTACAGACTCAGAGAAGTCTATAAAGCACCCAGGAAGTAGTTTTTCATGTGCCCCCAGCTCACACTCCAACTGGACCATATTCTTCAGCAAAGCCACTGAAATACATATGTATCATGCATTGTTTTCCTATTATCTCTTAGTGATGGTAAGGTTTAATATATCTTTATTCATTCAGGGAACACTTGCCACTAAACATAGAGGGATACCAGACTGGGCATCACTTTAATTCTTGGAATTAACCTTCTGGATCTATGACTCTAACCAAAGATCTTTTGGTGAGAGATTCCATTATTTTGTTTCCCTTCTCCCTTCCATATTCTACCCTTCATGCTGAGCATTTTAGGATCTTCTCATACCAGTTCCCTGGGGCCATCCAGCCCTGGCACTTCTTTCATCATCCCAATTTTCTTAGCTATTTTATAAGAGATTGTCTGGGAAGTAAGAGCTAATATTGATCTCCTATATCACTTTAGTGCTCTGTATCACTGATTTTTTTCCTACATCCTAAACTCTGGCTCTGATTAGCTTGAATGACCATTTGCTTCATCTTCAGATTCCGTCTCAGCCTCAAGTTGTTTCTTTCCCATCCTCCAGTAGAATACAAGCTTTTTGAATTATTTCATTCATCTTCATATCCTTGTTTTAAACATCAACATTCTTCTAGTGATGCTAAGCAGCTAGATAGTATAGTTGACAAATCTGGAGTCAGAAGACCCGAGTTCAATTTTGCCCTCAGATATATACTAGCTCTGTGACCCTGGGCAAAACATTTCACCTTTTTGCCTCAGTTTCCTCAACTGTAAAATGGGAATAATAATCCCTATCTCCCAGGATTGTTGTGAGGTTCAAGTGAGATATTTGCAAAGTGGTTTTTTTTTTAAAAAATACAGCAGGTACTTCCTTCCTCCCATATGGCTGCAAATTATGGAACACAAGTCTTTGAAGTTTTGTCACCCAAAGGAGCAATGGATAGAGGTATGGCAGGTATATTATTACTGGGGAATTGCTCATCAGAAACAACATTTAAGATATTATCAAATTAAGATATTGACAGAGATAGCCCCTATGTAACACTAACATAGAGAATATGGACTCTCTCCAATGGTACAAACACAAATATGTCTCATATTTAAGCTCTGAGTCTCCAGAATGTGCCTTGCAAATAATACTCTCCAGTCAGATTGCCATGGATATGTACTTCAGCTATGTCTCAGAGGAGCATGTGGGTTGTTTCTTGCATTTTTGGACTAGGTCCAATCTAAAGTATTTTCTAGATTACCTGGTTACTCTACCAGACTACCTATTTGACTTTCCTGTTATCAATTTCCCTGCACTTGGAGATCTTGATCTTTCCCTCTAGGCTACCATTTCCACTTCTTGAGTTGGCTATTTTGAATCTCTAATATAATTCTATCTTATGTCCCAAAATTTTGAGATTCTATGCTGGTTCTAGCTGCTAGGGCAATGGGCCCATGGCTAGTATCAATCCAAAGGAACCTTTGCAGCAGTTCTGAATGGGCTTCTGGGTTGTTTCCCTTTTCTTCTTTCATGGTTGGCAGAGGCTGTTGTCCTGATGAAAACAGTTGCTTCTGACCTGGGTTTATCACCTACCCTGGCTACAGCAAAATTGGGAGCTCCCTATGGAAGCAAGTTCTTTTGAGGGTTCTAAGGACCCCTAAAGGATCTAAACCAGAAAACATGGGGAAAGTGACAGTCTCACAATAAAAACCCTAGTATTAAATTTGGATTTAAATGACTCTTGATTCCTTCTTCTAGCACCCATCCCCACTCACCCTGGGGAGATCTACTACAAACCTACATCTGGTCTCATCCCAGAGTCCTAGATTTTTAGAGTAAGGTGGCCTGGTTTTAAATATCCAGCAGCAAGGTGGAACACTAATAAAGTACAGAGCCTGAAGTTAGGAAGGTCCAAGTGGAAATCTGACCTCAAACACTTACTAGCTGTGTGAACCTGGGTTAGTAAATCTGTATCATTGGAAGGAATTTGTACTCCTTTGCCTCAGTTTTCTCAACTGTAAAATGGGGATATTAATATCTATCTCATGTGGCTGTGAGGATAAAATTAGATATTTGTCTGTGATATGGGCTTAATAATTACCTGTCTTCCCCCTCTTCTCTATGAAATTTTGGGCAGGTTACTTAACTTTTGTAGACTAGTCTTTAAATGCACTAGACTAAATAACTTTTAAGATCCCTTCTGTCTCCAAATTTATGATACCTGTGTCCTGTCATAGTCTCTACATTTTTATTTTTGGAGTTGAGATTCTGGGTTCCTCTTTTTTAGTTACATAGACTTGCATTCAATTTCCTTACTACTTTTTCTTTCCACACCAAAGTCCTTTTGGATCTACCTGTACATAGGTATAGTATGCAGTTGGAGAAGAACATGTACATTATGATGTTGGGTCCCAAAATACACAGAATACTGAAATAACATTCATCTATATTTCAGATGGAACTCTGGGCTCTATGATGCTCTATAGCATATTTCATTTTCTTCTTTTTTACAAAAAAGGTCTTGAAAGCATTGTCATTGAACTTGATTTCCTTGGGGTTCTGACCCTTGAGTACTTTTTTTGGCTCCATCAATAGCATAGACCATTCTTTATTTCTTTTTTTTTTTTTAACAATATCTACCTACACTTGGAGCTAGGGGCTAGAACCAGTGGTGGACCAGGAGTGCAGTTCTAATCTATAACTTTTCACCAACTGTTCTTTAACACATCAAGTCCTTTTGGATAACCTATAGATAACTACAGAGGAAAGGAAGATGAATAGAAAAGTCTAAGATGACAAAGCTATAGTGCAGAGTCTTAGAACAATCTTGAAGAGACTGGAGAGTTCATTTTCTCCCCTAATTTCCCCTTGGTTCTCTTCTGTCATTTTTTTTTGGCAAGGCAATGGAGCTAAGTGGCTTGCCCAAGGCCAATTATTAAGTGTCTGAGGCTGGATTTGAATTTAGGTACTACTGACTCCAGGGCTGGTGCTCTATCCACTGTACCACCTAGCCACCCCTTCTTCTGTCATTTCTCACTTTGCCCCCTCATTATCTAGCCCTGTCAATATAAACAAGGGAGAGTCTCTCCTTCCTTCTCAAGCAGGATTTCTGAACTCTTCTCTATGCTCTTGTACAATGTCTTCTTGTTCCTCCAGTTATTTTATTTTTCTTCCTGCCATCAACTTCCAGAGCATTTTAGGAATTCATACCCCTTGAACAATTAGTTCCCATGTGCTGGTCCATGTGTATATCTCAAACCAAAAGTTCTCTTTCCATCTCTCAGGCAAGTTATATTTTGGGATTGGAGTGACTGCTATGACAACAGACATGGTACACTATCCTATGTATCATTTCTGCCTGACTGGAGCCAATCCTGGTTCCTCCTCAGAGGTGTGTGAAAAAGTTCCTATGATAGTCACTGGGTGGATTCCATAATGGTTGCTTCTGTACATCTGTGCCAACCCTGTCTCTCTTCAATATTCACTTCCAGAAAAGCCCAGAGAGAAGGGATAGGTGAAAGGGGAAGTTTTATTGAGGTTCTCCATAAGTAAATAAAGTACATTGGGCTAGGAGAGGCACTGAGCAGGCAGTTGTCATTCCCTCTTTTCCCTCCCCACTCTGAATGACTTCCCCAGTGGAGGACAGTGACAGTAGATATCAACAAGGTGATCTTCATCAAGGATATAATTGGGGATATGTGTGTGTGTATATGTATGTGGAACTAATAGAGAATAGGGATTGAGGAGGGAGACTGTTTCAGGGCCCAGTGTGAAGCTTTGGATGGGGATCTGAAGGGGGTAGTGAAAGGGGTCAATGCATCATGGTTTTGGGCAAAGGAAAAAGGGGAGAAGCTAATGAGGCAGGCACCGATGGGTGGTGCAATGAATCACTGTGTCAAAGCCTGGATAACATCCTTCACCAACATGGTACCGATCACCATCTTCTCACTGTTGACTGTTAGCTGAGCAGCTCCACCCACCCGTGCATCCAGGGTTAGCAAAACCAGACTTCCACTAGTCAGTGTTCTTCCAGCAAATCTTTGGGGCAGAAGAGGAATAGGGGGAACAAGTACAAAGAAAAAGAGAAGAATTCAGAGAAAACCCTCTTGGTGGAGCCAGAATGAAGAAGGCAAGATAGTCATGATCTCCCAGTCCTAAATAGGGAGGGGGTGTCACTTATGTGTCTTATGTTGGGGGGGTACCTTCAACCCACACAAAGTCGAAGTATTTTTTCCATATCCTTCCCCACCACAGCCAGTCTTTCATTAGAATCTCCTATTTCATAAGGCTCCTTCTACCTTCTTCTTGGAGTTCCTCCCCTCCTAGTTGTACCCTGATTTACCTGTATTCATCAGAAGCCCCACAGGGTATCCGACCAAGATTGGCTGTAGCATTCACCCTCTGGACTATAATATGGTCATTTGAGCACGTGTCTGGCAGGGTCACCTTCTCTGTGATTTCACTCATGCCTGTCAGCTTTGCTGTGGGCCCATTAATTAAAGAACTGGTGTTGGTGGGGTGAGGTGGGGTGGGGAAGAATCTGGCACCTATTCAGAACCTCTCTGACTTGGAACCAAATCCTCCCCCATCAGATCAAGCATGCCAAGATGATGAGATCCAAGTTCCCAATCTGCTTACCCCAGGGCTCTCTCCATGGTTATGAGCAAACAGGTGACTTCTAGGACACAGAGTTTAGCTAATAATATTGTGGCCTTGGAGAGGGATGGTGAGGGGCCCTGGGCTTTTGGACTTTCCTGATGACTCACCCTGTTCCTTCTTGAACTCATTTTCACTCATAAACACAGGGGCCATCAGCTCCCCCACTGGTGGCTGGATGGTGACATAGAACTGTCGAGTCTGAGTGCTGGAGGAAAGTAAGAAAGTAAGGCCCAAATCACAAACTTCCTTCCTGACAAGGGCTGGATCTTAGAAGTAGAATCCCAAAGGGATGGGCTTGGACATGAGAGTTGTACCCTAGGAAATGAGGTTAAGTTGGATCCCAGGAAATGGGGCTGTATTTTAGACCCACTTGATCTTGGGGTTTTCTCCCTTCCCCCACTTCTACTCCAGGAAAGAACCCAATCTTCTTTCTCTAGGGCTTCTTGGGTTGCAAAATCAACATATACCATAGCTGGAAGGTGGCTGCCTGGGTGGAGTCAGAGAAGTTGATGCCCATGATGGCTGTAACTGAATCACCAGGTGCCAGGGATTCTGTGATATAGAAAGGGTTAAATCTGCTGTCACCCATCCCTTCCCAGGGAACCTGATCCTTGGACCCCATTAAGTTCCAAAAGAAACAAGACCATTATTTCTTTGGGTTTTTTTTTGCCTCTCTACCATTAACCTCAATGGAATTCTGAGATTAACTAAGGATCTTCCCTTTCTTTTTCCTCCCTATCCTGCTTCCTTCTCCTCCTTAAGAATCCTCCTTCCTTAAGAATTCTCTTTGCCCAAGAGTCTTCCTTTCCCATCACCCTCTACCTGCTTTGTCTCATCTTTCTGCCTCATTATTCCCCTACCTTCCTATTCCCAGCCCCATATTTAGACCATCCTCAAAGCAAGCAAGATTACATTATCTATGATGGGCAATGACTCCCAGGAACCAGTTTTATTGGCCCCCTTTTGCATGTAATGAATTTCTATATTGGTACTGTTTATGTCAAACTATTTTCCAGACACAATACATATGGGCACCATCTGTTCAGAGCACCATCCTCTGTATACTCATATATTGGTCACTATCTTTCTGTATCAGGCATGTATGCACTAGGCATGATTTATATTATATCAAGTACCATCTATGTCTAAACTAGTCATTTTTGGTGCCAGACACTGTCTTCATGGTATAGTCTATACCTGCATAGTCTATATTGTTGCTATCTGTACTAGCCATGTCTTACTAAGCATTCACTAGGCCAGATACTGACTCCTAGGCACTGCCTACACAAGGCTGTTTTGCTAAAGAGCATTCCCAGGGCGCTACTGTACCAGGCAACATCGCTCTGGTCTGCCTGCAGAATCATTTGTCCCCAGCAATGTGTCTTCTAGGCATAATCTGTGGAGAATACTATCAATTCTGGAGTTAGCCTGTAGGGCAAGTCATAGATTTTGGATATTGCATATCTTATTCATTGTACCAACTGAATTAATGGCTCCTGTTCCTGCCCTTGGGAAGCTCATAATCCTCAATAAATATACAGATTCACAAGAGGAATTTATAAGGACATGGGACACAGATTTGGTAAACAGAGTGTACAAATCCTTGGTCAAGACTTATGAGGCTATCAAGGATGCCCTCCCCCCATTTCCCCTATATCCGCCCTCACCAATCTCAGGGAACTCTTGGATGTATATGCCAGACGGCTGATGGGGCACCCCCACATGTAGACCCTTCACGGGGGTATCTGAGCTATTGGAGAAGTGGATGCACACAGACACCATATGTGGGTCCCCAGGGAAGGGCTGTCGGCTGAATACATACTCAACAGCCAACCCTTCCCCTGCCACACGGTGTAGCAGCTCCTGCCGTTTCCCAGGACCCATCACAGGACTGAGCAGCTGTGGATGGCCAGGAGAAGGAGGGAAAAGTAAAGGGTAGGAGTAGGGATAGAGCATAAAAGTGGGTATAGGAGAAACCAGAGAAGAAAAAGTTACAGAAGTAGGCCAGAAGAAGGAAAATGGAGAAAACAGAAATTGATTAGTACAATAGGACAACACATCAGACCCTCTGCCCACTTCTCTATGCTTGTCCCTGTCACTTAGGGATTCAGAAATGGACAATATCTCCCTTATCACTACCCATTCCATGGGGTGGGGGGGGAAGCATGCTTTATTTTATTTAGGGTTCCCACTCTCACCGAGGGTGCCAATGAAGAGTCAGTGAGTGTCAAACCTTCCAGATCAGTGACTAAGCTGTTGGAGACAACCCTTGGTGGGGATACTGGCTGAATGCTGGGAGGAGCAACTGTGGGGGAGATAGGGAGTAGTTCACAATGACAGTCTATTGGAGGGAAGGAGGAAAAAATGCAATATCATTGAGGAAGGAACTAAGGAGGGGAGAGAAATGAGATTTAGTCATAGAATGTAGTTCAGCACCATGGACAGTGAGCCACAAGGGAGGCCAATTTCAGATAGGTCTGCCAGTCTTGAATAGGACCTGTTCAGCCACAGCAAGAGGCCAGATATTGGACAGGCCTCATTGGACCAGAAATAGGGGCTGAACAGAAGTCAAGTTCTTCAGACATAGGCTAGAGATATAGATATAGAAAAGGCTAGGATTTAATTCCCTCCCTCCCAATATTACCAAATAGAGATGTACTATGGTAACTCCAAGAAAGAAATTAGGAACTGCTGACCTCCCTATAGAGTTTACACATGACTTGGACCTACACCCAGACATGGTGAAGTATTCCCAAAACCTGTGCCTAGTAGTGTCAAGACAATACTCCCTGTACATAATCCACTAAATAAGATTAAGCTATTCACACACCGAACATTTAGCAAAGTCATCCCCTACTCACAGCTCCCACCTCTCCCCTCCATTGCACACTGCCCTCCCAACAATAAACTTCCCCACTCACAGTCTTCCAGGTCAAGAAGGGAGATTTCCTTGGGTTTGGAGGTTATCTTGCTACTTGGAGGCTGAGCAAAGGGTAAAAAAAAGGAAGGGGGACACATTATAGTCTGTATCTGAGAAAAGCAGAGGACAACATCCCAGCTAATCTTGTGGGACAACTCCCTACAGGAAAGGCTGCATCTTCCATCCCTTTATCCCTTTTCCCAAAGCTTTGTTCTTACTGTCTTTCTTCTCCAAGTGTCAGGCTCTGCTTGGTCCTCTTCCTCCTCCTCCTCAGACTCAGATGCTGACTCAGATTCTGATGAGCTGCTATCTGAAGCAGTTCCCTCTTCCTCTGAGGACTCAGATGTCCCTTTCCTTTCATGTGCCTTCTTCTTCCTTTTTACCTTCTTCTGCTCTTCTTCACTCTGGTCACTGAAGGGGTACAAAGGGCTCAAGACCATATTCTCAGAGCTCAAAACCCCCTAAATCCTGCCCTTTGAAACAGGGGGGAAAGGCTTTTCCTGGACTTCTATCTAGTTTGGCAAAGATGGTCATTGTCACTTTTACAAAATCAGACTCTCAGAGATGGAAAGGACTTTAGCAATCATCTTTTCTTACACCTGTACAGGAGTTTCTTCTACAACATACTCAAGAAGTGATCACCCTGTATCTCCCTGAAGTCTTCTAGGGGAACAGAGGTCCACAATGTCTCAAAGCATCCTATGCCACTTTTCAGACAACTTTAATCACCACGAAGTGTTTCCTCATATTGAGCCAAAATCTACTTCCCTGTCCCTCAGTAGTCAAGCAAAACAAGTCTCAGACTATTCTGCATTTTAATCTCTTAAGGACATGAACACTGTTATCACATTTCCTATAAGTCTTTTTATTCAGGAGAATCACTCCTAGTTCCTTCAAACTACCCTTATATGGCATGAGACAATGTATGAAAAACCACTTCAAAGCTGTAAAGCATTTATAACTATCACTATAATCATTATCTCAAGGGTCCTGCAATCTCCTTTGCTTCTACTTCTTTTTGGCCCTTCCCTTTCTTAGAAAAGCTCTCCCCTTCACTATGCTCTGCAGCTGCCAACATCCTGGAGCTAAACGGTTGGACCCAGCCTACTTTGCATGTTTCTCAAATGAGAGGCCACTCTAGGAATGGTAATGAAGCTCCCACAATGTAGCCCTTCAATCCTCAAAAAGCAGCAGCAGACCTAGACTCTGTCAACTATTCCAAAATAGACTTTTAAGTTTTCTCTTGGATGAGCAGATAGACACATTTCCTATTTAATCTAGTGTCACAGTTTGTAACCAGGAGGAGGACAGGCCCAGATTGATGTCATCTATAATGAAGATGAAAGGTATAATCAGAACTCAGAAGCTTAAGTCATTTCAAAGATTTACATGAACTGATGCTGAATGAAGTGAGCAGAACCAGGAGAACATTGTATAAGTAACCGCAACATTGTGTGATGATCAACTATGGTAGCCTCAGCTCCTCTCAGAAGTTCAATTAGCAAAGACAATTCTAAAAGACATGTGCTGAAAAATGGAATTCACATCAGAGAAAGACTTATCGAGTCTGAATGTAGATAAAAGCACACTATTTTCACTTTTTAATTTTATTTTTTCTTTCTCACTTTTGTTCTGATTCTGATTTCACAAAATGACTACTATGGAAATATGTTTAACATGATTGTGTATGTATGACAGATTGTTTGCTATCAAGGGGAGGGGGAAGAAAGATAGGAATGGAGGAAACTATACAAAAATGAACATTGAAAATTATCTTCACAATATTATTAATAAAATATTATTAAGACTAAAAAAGTCATTTTAGGTTCTCTAACAAAATTTCCTGAGATAGACTCAAACAGCATTCAAAGATCTTGTGTTCCAACTTGACCCAAGCTAGATTCTGAATTATTTCTGGGAAAGTTGAGAAGTGCTCGATCATCATGTTTAATCAAAGGAGTGTGAAGACTCTAATAAGGAGGTGCCTACTATTGACCAGCATCATCTCTAACCTGAAGCATCTGTGGACAGTGGCTGGCCTGGATGTATACATAACTAGTCTAAAGTATAAATTATTAGATCTTCAAATTTGTCAGAAATAAAGAGACTAGACAATCTCTAAAGTCCCTTTCACCTGTCTATAATCTGTGCTTTGTTAATGATCCCCTCCCCAGGCTACTGCCAGCTATCTGGCCACATGCCCTGATGTCTGACCTTTGATGTCCTTTCTGGTCTGAGAAGGACACCCCCAAATCACCTCTCTCCACTCTCCCTGGAGGTTTTGCGGCCGCTTCTTCTCCCTTTCTTCGTCTCATCAGCCTCCTGCTCATCACTCTCATCCTCTTCGTCCTCTTCATCGCTGCTGGTTCCTGAGCCACTCTCGTTGCTGCTCTTACTCTCAGACTCGGTCACAGACTCAGGGTCTGTGGTGGAGGGTTGGGTCAGGGTCAGATCAGGGCCAGGGCTCTGTGACTGCTCAACTCCTGATCAGGGTCCCTGGGCTCAGGGTTCAAGCAGGAAGACTTAACTCCCTGATTTCAGATTCTTTCAGTGGAGACTAAAATCTCCTGGATTGCTCAAATCACACAACTTTTATATATATATATATATATATATATATATATATATATATATACATATATATATATACATACACACATATACATATACATACAATCACATAGATAAGAATCAGTAGGTGCACAAACCCACATTCTGAAATGCACATAATATGCACAGACACATATAGACACCAAGACAATTGAATTGGATGAAGACACAGAGACACATGAGACAAATACAAAGGCAATGCACACTTCAGTGTGCACAAATCTATTGGAGATGGGACCCACATTCATTCATGGAGGGTTCAGACTCTACACACAAACAAGCAAAAATATATGGAAGCATACTATGTTCACTTTAAGATTTTTTTTTGTTTTTTCTTTCTTTCTCATGTTTTCCCCCTTTGTTCTAATTCCTCTTTCACAACATGACTAATATAGAAATATATTAAACACAACTATACATGTTCAACTTTTACCAGATTGTTAAAATCTGGTTCCTCCTTTGAAGGGAAGAGGATCTGCCATGGGATATAGTGGGGGAGAAGAGAGAGCTACTACTGCCATGGTGGGGGGGGGGAGAATAGTAGAAAAATGTGGAACTCAAAAACTTGCAAATGGATGAATATTGAAAACTACCTTTGCATGTAATTGGAAAAATTAAATAATAAAAAAATATATATGCATGCTATATATATATATATATATATATATATATATATATATATACACACACATACACACACACACATATATACACACACACACACATATATATAACCATACCTTTACCAATACATGAATATACGTGCAGTTAGATACAGACATCCTTAGGTAATTGCTACACCCTTATAGAAACACACTATGGTTATATAGATTGGGGGGGATTCTCTCTTGTGGGGGTAGTTCCATTCTCACCACTGTCTGCTGACTCTGTAGGTCCTGATTCTCCCTCAGAGTCTGAATAAAATGGTTTCTCCTTCTCCTTTCTTTTCTCCCGATTAGAGCACTTGGTCCATTCAGGAACCTGAGTGGATGAGGGAAGAGAAGAATTTAGAGAGAGGCAAAAAAAAGTCAAATCTGGTCCATCCTTGCTCTTCCCTAACTCTCTACATAGTGATACATCTCTTCATTAGGGTATCTTATCTATATCTTGTTAAGCCCAGTTAAAAGTCCAGACAGATTGGTTCCTCCTTTGAAGGGAGGGGAATCTTACATAGTTTATAGTAGGTGGGGGAGAAGAGAGAGCTACTGCACACAAATCAAGGAGGCGAGATACCCTGTATAAAGGAGAAAAGGAATGTCCTTGGATAGATTAAATGCACATGCAAGGAAAAAGAAGGACACTGCACACCAAAGAACTAAGGTGGGGCACAGGACATGATGGGGAGGATGGGAGCACACTGCACACCAAAGGGACCTGGGTATAGTTGCCCAACAGACCCATGTGGGTTTCAATCAGGGACAGATCCTCCTCCTGTGGGTTAAGAAGCATTTGGGAAAAGTTAGGAGCTTTGATGAAATGACTCCTTGTCCCTTTCAAGAAGGAATGAAAAGATCCATTGGCCATTGATGCCCTGAATGGGAATTGCAGATCAAACAATGTGTTCTTGATGTAGTTTTTTTTAATACAAGTGAACTAAATTGACCAATTAACCAGTTATTTACCTTTGAGCTCCAATGTGTCTCACACCCACTCACTGCTGCACTGCACCACTGACTAGCAACCCAAAAGAGCCCAGTATCTTTTTAGTGTGTTTTTTTTCCTAGACTCATTGTTTCCATTCTGTATTTGTTTAGTGACTCCAACAAATACATAAATACAGGACTTTACATCCCTGAAGTCTCATCTTGTTAGATTCTGTTCCTCACTCTAGCTGCCATCCAACAGATTTCTTTTTCCTCCCAACTTGAGTCATTTGAAAAACTGATAAGCAAAACTTCTATGTCTCTACCCAAAGTCAGGGATAAAAACATTGATGATCAGTACAAGGGCAAGGACAGAGCCTTTCCACATATCTATTATTGGGTATTCTTTGGGGAGTTTCTGTCACTTAATTCTATTATCCAGTTTCCATTTGCCCATCTTTGTTCACAAGGATATCATGAAAGACTGTCAAAATATCTTGCTGAAATCCAGATATAGCATATTCTTGACAGACATTTCCATGATCTATTAATTCTCAAAAAAGCAAATGGTACTTGTCACCTCCTAAACACATTCAGCAGCTTCTCACTTCTGTGACTTTGCTCACACTTTTCCTTGCACCTAGTGGGTCATAGGATTGCAGATTTAGATCTGGAAGGAACATCTGAGGCTACCAAGTCCAACCCCTTTCTGTCCCAGATGAGGAAACAGAGGCACAGCAAGGTTGAGTGACTAGTTCAATGTCACACAGATAGTATATAGCGGAGGCAGAATTTTTACCCTGATCTTTTTGACTCCTATCCTTATTTTTTTTTAGGTTTTTGCAAGGCAAATGGGGTTAAGTGGCTTGCCCAAGGCCACACAGCTAGGTAATTATTAAGTGTCTGAGACTGGATTTGAACCCAGGTACTCCTGACTCCAAGGCCGGTGCTTTATCCACTACACCACCTAGCTGCCCCCTATAGTTTTAATTTTTTTTTAAAAAAATTAAATGCTTCTTTAAAATTCTCTCTCCCATTTGGGTGATGGGTTTAAGAAAAGGGATCATGAATTCTTCTTTGCATCTCCACACCACCTCATACAGTGTTTTGTATATAGTGGACTCTCCGACTTTCCTGGAAGTATATTGGATGACTTAGAAACTGATACCTGGGTGGGCTGTGATAGAAGAAGCTCTAGATTTGGAGTCAGAGGCTCTGGGTTGAATCCTGGCTCTGTCATATTAATTCTGTGACATAGGATAAGTCACTTGCCCCTCTGGGCCTCATTTTCCTCATCTGGGTAATGAGGGTATTGAAATAAATAATTGCAGATTCACAAATGGATGGGAACTCAAGGAGTCAACTAGTCCAACCCTCTATTTTTATAATCAAGGAAACTGAGATCTGCTTAGAAGTTAAATGACTTGCCCGAGCTCACCAAGGTCACAAAGACACTAATCCAGCCCCTCAGCCTCCAAACCCTGTGCTTCTTCTGTGGCATCTTGCTCTCTGCTCTCAGAGCCCTGTTGTCTCTGACTCAATCTGGTCAAAGGCCCTTACTTTCTTTACACAACTGTTTTGTGTGAACTTTTGAAAATTCTAATCTTCTGATAGGATAGGATATGGATATATGACGCTATATGAAGAGGAGATGCCCTTCAGTGACAGATGGGTAACTGAGCTTCCCTCTGAAATTTATGTAACTATTGATTGAATCAGCCCTCACATAACCTAGACCCAAAGGGGCCTCACTGCAAAGGGGGGCAAGGGTCTAGACCTCAGAAAATGAAGGGGTACACAGGGATTCCATGAACCCAGAAAGATGAAGGGCTTATTGGAGCTTGTTGAAGGTTGTTGATAGCAAGGCTCAACTCCATTTAGGTTCCAATAAACACAGGGACGGTTTTCATTTTGAGATTTGTGAGATTTCTTGAAACTTCTGGTCTCCTGTTGTTGCAAGCAATAAAACTCTTACAAATACTTCAAAGGGCTATGTGTTTGCTTTAGGTACAAGAAGAGCAGCTATGAAACTGCTCTTATACTATAGTTTAACTCTTCCTGAAGATAATGGATGGCAGCAGCAAAATAGATTCAAAGCCACAGAGCAGAGAATCAAAGGGGTTTCTACAGGAGTGGAGTCAGGTAGAGGCCAAGTCAAAATTAGACTAGGAGGTAAGTGGAGAAGTCTACTTGAGGTCCAAGGGCACTTAGCACCATTGAATTACAAGCTAAAGAGAACTTTAAACTTGATGTGACTGTAACTTTGAACTTCCCCCATTTGTTTATCACCCACCTGTTCCCCTGCAGAGTAGTAGTAAAAATCTTCAGAAAACCTGCAAAGGCTTTTGCTTAAGGAATAGTAGGAAAGGAGGGAGAGACCACAACTGTATTTCTGAGCTATCAATTGGACAGGGGAACACATATTTGCATCTGGAAGCATTCATTTGTGGTAATAAGGAAGGATGCCCCCAAAGTCCTGGGACAAATATCCTAAGGAAAAATGCAGGACTCTTGTGAACAGGTTTGGGGAATCCAGGAGGCACCAATGGACTCTTGAACCACAAGGGAGGGATTAAGGGTTTGGAGGAAGAAGAGCCAGAAGGGGTCTGAGGAGATTTAGGGGACCAGGGAGGGCTAAGGATCAGATGGATAAGGGAGCTTAAGGCAAATCACAGACCACAGGAGTATAACCTGAGGGACTCAGCATTGTTTTGACCTTGTGTTATCCATGCCACGACTCAGACATCACAGAAAGCAATGCTTAGATTTCCTCCCCACTTCCCAATCCCCCAGAGAGGATGGATTATGTTTTATATTTATTGATGTAGACAAGTTTGTGTTCAGCCCCACCCTCAGCTTCCCCCCAAACCACCCTCCTGTGCTCCTCCACCACTCCTCTGTGCTTCCATTCAGCCTTCCTGATCCCTCCCCAATCCCTCCCCGCCTTCCAATTACCTCTACATTTCGGACAGATGGGTCAGGAGCTTCCTCAGGCCATTCGGGCAGCTCTTGATAGCCGGTGGCCTTGGCATTAAGGAGGTGAGACAATGAGCCAAGCTGGAAGTGGTCACGGTCTATGAAAAGGTGGAGGTGTGGTAAAGGTCAGGGGTCAGGATTAAGGTAAAGAAAGTGGTCAGGAAGCATAGCTAAAAATGGTGACGATTTGGTGGGGTTTTTCTCCAGAGAGTTGCTTAGATTGTTCCAGGATATTTCTAAAGTAAAGATTTCAAGATCCAGAATCAGCACACTGAACCCCCTCCCCAATTTCCTCATTTCTAGGGTAAAGGTTGTGGTTACTATAGGTGATGAGGTTGGGTTCTTACATCTTTGTTAGGAAGAGAGACACACGCACTGTAGGGAAATTTAATGGCAAAAGCCACATCATGGAGAGATGTTTGGGATGGAGGGACAGACTAGGTATATGCAGACATGTGAATACAGAGGGGAATAAACATACCTCAGAAGGTGTGGAGGTAAAGAAGAGGCCATAGAGGAAGGGTTCAGGAGGATTTTTACCAAAATGGGGTTTGAGGGGAAGAACTGGGGTATAGAAAAAGTTGAGAAGAAGGAAAGCTAGAACTAGTACAAGGCAAATGGGCTTTGTCCCAGGACAGGAGCATGGGTAGACAGGGGGAGGGTAGAGAATGTTTCCTCTCTCACCTTAGGTCTTCTGCCATCTCAAATGGCCTAAATGTCCCTCAGCCAACAACCCCAGGGCTTTTGTCACAGTGGTACCTCTCTCCTAGATCATGCCTTCCTGCCCCCAAAATCTAAAGGAAATATTTGAATGTTGTATATCCAACATTCCTCTCCTGATATAGGTATGAATCATGGTTGAACTGTTCTGTGTACCCTTCTCCAACTGTTCCCCCATGTAAAAATATTCCTATTTATGATTCTGAGGGAGAAATATATCATGGGGGATTTTGAAAGGGAAACTTATAATACCCTTTTCAGAGGTTAATTAAAAGCAACCTTCCTCTTCCTTTGCTGGGAATGATATATATGTAGTTTTAATAAGAGGGTACTGTACATAACATATGATATGAATGGAATTATAGGACTCTGGGAAAGTTCTATCCCTTCAATAGAAATATCTGAATGACTGAGTAATCAAAGATAAGCCAAGGTACAGGTATAACTGAGAATCCAAGCTAACAGAGAACCCTCATTGGATTTAGGACATACCTGTCACTTTTGTTGTGCAAATGAGTTAGACAGTCTCTCAATTATGAGACAGACAAATAGGGAGTCTAGGCTTTGAAATGAGAAGGAAAAAAAGTAGAAGGAATTCTCTTCTGCTTGTTGGAAGAAACTTTCTTGATTTAGAAAGGTTGAAAGGAAAGAAAATGGCCACCATTAAGAACTCATGATCACCAGAGAGTCTAGGCCCAGATATGAACATAAAAACAAGTGGTGAGGAAGCTAGGTTTTATTACATAGAAGAAAACAAGCTCAAAAATAGCTTAATGAATATGCTTTTGGACAACTGAATAGAACAAAGAAAAATGGATTAGGGCTAAAATAGGACTTAAGAGTATGGATCCTTAAAAACCTTTCTAGGAGATTAGAAAAAAGAGAGCTATAACACTGATGTTAGATGTTATAGAAAAACTGGAAGGACTCTGGTACACCAAAAGGGAAAATCTCCTCATTCAGGAACCTGGGAAGAAGTAGAGGCAGGATGGAGTCAAAGACTGCTGCAGAATAGAAGTTATAGCCACGCTAAAAGGTATGACTTGAGAGCCATGAGACCAGGTAGTCAATCAGTTAGTCAATTGAAAATGTACCAGGCATCATGATACGCTCTGGAGTTAAAAAAAAGAAGCAATAGGCAGTTTCTACCCTCAAGGAGCTCACAATCTAATGGGGGAGATAAGAAGCAACCAAATAGATAAAGATATAGACAGGATAAAAAGGGAATAATTAATACAAAGGAGGCACTAGATTTGAGAGGTTGGGAAAGCTTTTCTGTGGAAGATGGGACTTTAGTTGGGTCTTAAAGAAAGCCTGGGAAGCCAGTAGAGGTGAGGAGGGAGAGCACTGTAGGAATGGGGTATAGCCAAAGAAAATGCCTGGAGCTGAAAGTTAAAGTGTTTTGTTCATGGAATAGTCAGGAGGCCAGACTAGGAAAAAATTTATCTTCTGTCTCTCCCTATCTACTGATTTCTTCTCTGAAGTCTATAAATATGACCAAGTCTCCCCCTTTAAAAAAAACTCACTTGATTCAACCATCTGCATCAGTTATCATACTATATCATCCAATAACTCTTCCTATTTATAATTAAAGTCCTTGAGAAAGACATCTACACTTAGTGCCTCTTCTCCCCCCGCCCCCCACCAACTTGGCTAAATCTTCTACAGTCTGGTTTTTAGTTTGAAACTCTTCCCTCCAAAGTTACCAGTAATTTCTTACTTGCCAGTTTCCATGGCCTTTTCTCAGTCATGATCCTTTATGACTTCTCTGCAGAATCTGACATTATTGATCAACAGTTCCTCCTAGTTCCTTTAGGTTTTCATAACACTGTTCACTATTCTCTCCTGGCTCTCCTCTATGTCTGCTGCTCCTTCTTAGTCTCCTTTGCTGTCCCTTCATCTGGGCTATACTCTCAAATGCCACCACTGGCATTCCCCAAAGTTCTGCCATTGGATCCTCTTCTCTTTTCCCTTCATATTATTTCACATGCACAGGTTCAATGTCAGGTTCCCTTCATATTATTTCACATGGTAATCTCTATGCAGATGATTCCCAGATGAATATATCTGGTCCAATCTCTTTCCTGCGCTACAGTCATACATCACCAACTGCCTCTTGGATCTAGATACTATTAGGCATCTCAAACTCATCATATCTTTATTTTCCCCTCCCAAACTTCTTAAGAACTCTTTATCATAGAAGATCTAACTATCCTTCAATATCCTCCAATCTCATTATCACCTTGAAATCTTTATTCTTACTCACCCCATTATCAAATCTCTTATCAGATCTTGTATCTAATCTCAGAATGTCTCTTATGAACATCTCCAATTCATATGGCCACAATCCTAGTTCAAACCTTCACTTTTCACCTAAACTTTTACAATAATCTTCGAAATGATCTCCCTACTTCAAGCCTCTCCCTATTCCAATCTATTCTCTAATCAGCCACCAAGGTGATTTTAAAAAAGGGTGTTTTTTGCCTTTTATTCTTTAACATTTATATCTTCACTACAGAGCACTATCCTAAAATCATCCTTCATAGTAAATAAAAGGAGTTGACAAAAAAAATCAATCAGCATCTCACAAGGCCTGACAGATTTTTTTAAAAAATTGCTTGATACCCATCACAATACAGGTGATTTTTCTAAATCATGACCATATCATACTCTTTTTTTAGGTTTTTGCAAGGCAATGGGGTTAAGTGACTTGCCCAAGGTCACACAGTGAGCAAGTATCTATAGCAAGATTTGAACATAAGTCCTTCTGACTCCAGCATTGGTGCTCACTGTGCCACCTAGCTGCCCCTTACTTTCTCTTTTAAATACTTCTCCTCTCTCTCTCTCTCTCTCTCTCTCTCTCTCTCTATATATATATATATATATATATATATATATATATATATACCTTATTTGTACCTCCCTATTTATATATTATATCTCTATTCTTTGTATCCTCAAAGTTTAACACATAATGAAGGTTTAATAAAATGCTTGGTGACTGACTGAAGAATCTACCTAAGGATTATATTGATTGTTCCTAAGAAAAGTAACAGCTTTCCCCCCTTTGAGGCCATGGTTGCCTTCAATGGAAAGGGATGACACTAACCCATCTTTCCCTGCTCCCTACCTCAGACTGTTATATCCACAACAGTGTAGCCCTACTTTTGGCAAATGTTCTTCTTTATACTTTGGTGACTTTATTCTCTTGACCTTGATTTCTTAGTAAAATTCTCCTTTTGTACCTTCAGGTCATTTGTGTATTAATCAAATATTTTTTTCTCAAAAGTGAGAAAAGCTTGCCAGGGGCTGAGATGGAGAGAGGTAGTAGGAATAGCATAAGGGCCAATTAAGGACACTGGACTTTTTCCTTTCTGTGTTCCTCTACATGAAGAAAGGGCTTGTTGGTGGAGAGAGAAATCCCTCAGAGAGGGATATATCTGGGTGGTAGAAAGTAGTGATGTGGGAAAGAAGAATATATATCCAGAAGTAGTTTTGTGACAAAGAATAAACTTGAGCAATATAGTGAGAAGACATTTGAGCAATATAATGGCTAGGCTTCTATCTAAAAGGCAAGTAAATAATATAGCAGACTTTTGTTTAGTCAAGAATCCAAATCATATTTGAAAATTTCTATTGACATCAAAGGATCTCAAAAAAAAAAAAACCCAAGGTATTGAGGCAATCTAGGACCCAGCTCTCCTTGAGTATGGGTAAAATCAATTCCAGAAATAAAAGAAGACAAGACTGGAAACTCTAAAGCATCAAGAGAGATTATATAGCTAATGAGGGTGTGAGAGAAGCCAAGAATCAGCAGGGTTGAT
This sequence comes from Macrotis lagotis, assembly GCF_037893015.1. Classification (NCBI taxonomy): domain Eukaryota; kingdom Metazoa; phylum Chordata; class Mammalia; order Peramelemorphia; family Peramelidae; genus Macrotis; species Macrotis lagotis. The sequence goes on along the minus strand of NC_133661.1, from coordinate 70,179,486 downwards.
CTACATTTACAGTCTAATTCATACCAGAAACTGCTGTGTTGTAAGATTTCTGAGACTTTGTGCAGGTCTGTAGCTTGTCCCTTGTTTGTTGGACAAATGCTTTATATTCCCCAGTGTCATGAATTATAAAGTCTGTAGAAAAACTCAAAGGAATTCAAGAACAAAAGGACAAGAGAGAAGGTGGAAAATTATACCCTGATTCAAAAGTCAGGGAGGAGAAAGGACTGATTAGAAGCCAAGAGGGAAATAGAAAGGCTATTCTCTAACACCCAATGAAGAAAAGACAAGAGCTATCCCAGGTGCCAGATGAGGATTGAAGCATTTCAATGGAAAGTCCATTGCCATGATGGAGGGGATCATGGAAGAGAGCTTTGCCAAGGACAGGGTTTGTTAAAGTTGGAAAGGGCTGTATCCTGGGGCTCTGGGGGCTAGAGGTACTTTTGTAAAGGCAAAGAAGCTGCACTGTGTTAATACTATCTGTTGTCCCATGAGGGATATGAGCCCAGTCACTTCCTAGGAGAAAATCTGACCTTCCCCTTTCCCCTACCCTTTTCTCCTTCATATCCTACCTTTGAAGGATGACTCCAGAACAGGGGCAGGCTTGGGAGCCAAGAAGAGCTTCTTTGCATGACGGCTGAGGGTACCCCCCTGCTCCGAGGGGACGATGAGCTGACGGGTAAAGCGGGCTCGGTCTCGGATATCATAATTCTGATCATACTTTGCCAAACTCAGCACATACTGGGTTAGCAACTTTGTCTGGGGGGAAAAAGAGAGAAGAAAAAAAGGAGAGAGAACTGAGACAAGGAAGCATATTAGCAGCTTTCTTGGGGGAAGGGAGATAAAACTGGAAGTGACTGGGGGGAGACTTTACTTAGAGATCTTTAGTCAAGTATAAATCCCCCCCCCTTTAAAGGTTATGAAATAGATACACATAGCCAGAGAGGCTGATGAGATCTCAACCCTCTCTATTCTAAATTCATTAAACTCTAACACTTAGGTTTTGGAAAAACATGTTTTGAACAACTTGTTTCCAAGTCCTGTGCATTTGTAACAAATATGTCTTCATGCTGTCTGATGTCCTCTCTGGTGACCCCTTTTCTCTTGCCTGAAGTCCCCTCAAGCATCCTTAGGGCAAATGCCCTCCTAATCACATCTTTATACCTGCCAAAACATTTTTTTAACCTCTCCTTATTTAAGGGTCTTACCCCAATCCCTCAGGGCTAACGGCCCTCCCAATCTAGCCCATAGCCTCAGTATCTCGTCTGCCACTACCCCTGGGGCTAGAGTCCTGCAGTAAAGTTTTCTTAACTGAAAGACAGTCTGAGTCTATGGAATTCATTCACAGACCACTCTGCACCACTGGACCCTCATCAAGGCGAAGCGTTTAAGTTCAAATGTTTCTTATGAGATATAATTTCAATGTGGTTTCAATCTCTGCTGCTCAAGAACTATATGGAAAGAATTGATCCAGTCTAAAGGAAGTAACTATAATGATAAGTTGTCAACTACGTTTTTTTCAGAGAAAGTATCGAAGATCTTGTTGGTTTTAACCACTTAACATCATGTATGAATGAAGGGTAGAAAGCATTACAGAATCTGAGGAGGGAGATCAATTCTAAGAGTGGATTGCTGGAGTCACTGGAGCCCCCTCAGATCATGGGCAGGCGGGCTTTAAATCCTGACTTCAACATGTTCTGACTGTGTGAGCCTGGGTAAGTCTTAATGTCTTAGTGCTCTAAACAACTCTCTGTTGCTAGAAGGTACAGGAAAAGTTCCATCTTTCATTGACAGAAGGAAATTTCTCATCAAGGAGTTCCTATATCAGTGAAATCACAGGTTAAGGTGCATTGGATTTCTCTAGATGATGCTAGATTACAGTACTTGTGCTTGTGGAAGGTTGCCTTAAGACTGAAACTAAGATATCCAATGAACCGGGGACTCCAATACAATTTGAGAAAAGTTTTAGTTTGGATAGCACCGGCATTGGAGTCATTGATGACCTGAATTCAAATTCTGCTTCAGACATTTATTAGTTGTGTGACCCTGAGCAAATCACTTAACTCTGAGTGCAGAAAGAAAGGAAGAAAGAAAAGAAAGAAAATATTTTTAATGGAATCTCAATCTCTCTCTCTCTCTCTCTCCCTCCCTCCCTCCCTCCCTCCCTTTTTCTCTTCCCTCAGTTTGCCAGGATCAGAATGCTCATAATACAAAGAGATTTTGGATTGCTGCCCATCATTGCCCAGATTTTTCCATTAATGAACTTCAACATGGGTTCAATCCAATCAAACATACATTTAATAGATCCCTACTGTGAGCAAGGCAGTTTACTAGGCACTATGATTATGACAAAATGTAAAGTTGCTCCTTTTGGGAACCTAACTAAATTGTCTTGGGAGGAAGGAAAGGGAGGGAGGGACACATAATATGTATTGAGATAAATAAATACAATGCCTGTATAAAGTTATACAAATATTTCCAGAGGAAGGGAGTGTTAGTTAACTACTGGATACTCACGCCTGAGTTGTGATTTGATATTCTAAGAAGCCAAGAGGAAGAGGAGGGGATGGAGAGTATTATGAAGAGTGATGTGGGATAAGATTAGAAAAAGAGGTTGGAGAATGCTTTAAAGGCATGCTAAGGAGTTTATATTTTGATCTAGAGGTAATAGGAATGAATATGTGTATATGAGTATGTTTTTCAGAACAGGATGATATGAGTAAGTTCTATCTAGATTACACAAAGTCAGTTTTGCTTCCTTGATGACCAGGACTAATAGGACCAGACATCAGTGGATGTGGGGTGAACTGTTAAAATTATATCAACCACTGACTTAGGTATAAGTATAAAGATCCTAGATGAAGCATCAAATTCAAACCAGAATTACTAGTACCCGACTGGTTACATCAAGTCAACAATAATGAGCATTTACTAAGTGTCTATTACACATCATTGTGCTAACTGATGGACATAACAAAGAGAGACAAAAAAAGTCTCAAATCTCAAGAAGCATGTACTAACAAAATCCCAAAAGGATTTTAAGAATTTAATGGTATAGCCTACGCTATGCCAGAGACATGACTTGAGCTTTTTCTTCAGTCCAGGAGAGACAGGACAGGTCATCTGAAGGATAGATGGATAAGGATATCCCTGGCTCAAACAGCTTAGCAGATTCCCTTAAATACAAGGATCACCTGTGGAGTTCCAAGTACCACTGAATGTGAATCCTCTCATCTAATACGTATTTCAAAAGATGAAAACAATTCCTTAAGCTTATGAAACTATGTGCATCATAATTTGCTAAGAGTCCTATAACCACCAGAGATACCCACCTAAAGAAACATGGGAGTCCAGACAATCTTAGAAGAGACTTGAGAGGTGGGTATTCTAACCTCACTTGCTCAGAGGTGAAATTTGCTTTGTAACTCCCCCAAGCAGAAGCAGAGAAAGATAATATGCTTTAATAAAACCAAACATCCCTAACAAGTAAACATTCAGCACCTGCTCAAACATTTCTTTTGTATATACTTTGTATTTCCTAGTGTGCAGGTTGTATTGCTTTTTGGATAGTTTTGAATGGGATGCATTCTCCTTGCCTTGGCTAAATACCTTCATAAACACAGGATTATAAAGAAAATTAATTATATTTAAATAGTTATCAAAATATTAAAACAAAAACAAGTTCATGGACTCCAGGTTAAGAACTCTTGCTCTAAGAGGAGGCTGAATCCTTCTTTCTAAGTGGGAAGATGTAGGAAACTCAGAGCATTAATCATTGAATGGAGGACAACCAGTTTGCCATTTTTCCTGAGAATATCCTGCTACTTCTAAGCACCATGGGGGCGTACTCTGCTTGTCTTTCATATTGCTTTCCCTAAGTAGGTATAGGGATAGTCATGCATAAGTCTAAGAATTGAACCAGTCTAGTTAGTTAACAGTACTTACTGTGTAGATGATACCTACACTTCTAAATGAACCAAGTTCTGGTCTATGAGGATTATTATTGGATGAACGGTTCCTTTGATTAAGTTTCCATTCCAACTTGAGGATAATTTTCACAACTGATATTTGCTTTCCATACTATCATAATTTTTATTTCACCAAAGTCAGCTTCCACAGGAAACCGGTCATTGGAAAGAACTTCATCCATCCCCATTATGGTAACTTTTAACTATTATTCCTGAGTTTGGGTCAATGCTGCTCCCAAAAGCCACTTACTGGGGACTCAACTTTTTTCCCTTATGACTACTTTTGATATTTGATGAGACTGAAATTTAGTAATGTCATATGCATGCTTGAAACCTTAAAAAATCCTTTTGGATCTGTTTCTTCTCTCAATACATTCAATTTGGATCTATAGGTATCATGGAATCAAATGTAAAGACTGTATCAGAGTGTCTTCTGTTGGGGGAAGGAAAGGAGAGAGAAAAAAATATTGTAAAATTCAAAACCTTGCAAAAAAAATGATTGGTAGAAACTACCAATTGTATGTAATTAAAAACAAATAAAATATTTATAGAAAAAAAACCCTTAAAAAATGGATTTTTTACAAGATTGACTTCTTTTGTAGCCTAGTTAGTACTTTAGTCAACTTGAATGGTTCAAAAATGAACAACTGGTAGCAATTAGTGCTTGCCTAGGAAACTGAATTACCAAGAAGTAGGGGGGGTCCATATGGAGATTTGCAAGGTTAAGTACAAAAGCCATCAAGACAAGGCAGATCGGAATGAATATCACTTCACTGCTTTATGGACTAGGCTACTTACTCAGGTATTTTACAAAGTCCTTTCTTTACTTGGAATATATATTCCTTGGTGTGATGAGAAGAAAGAAATCAAAATATCATCTTAGTCACGGCACCACATCTAGGATTACATTAATGAGAGTAATGATGACATTTACATAGTGCTTTACAAATCTAATCTCATTTTACCCTCACAATCACCCTGGGAGGTTGAGGCTATTATTATCCTCATTTTATAGATGAGGAGGATAAGGCAGAGGTTAAGTGATTCACCCAGAGTGGCACAGGCAAGTGACTGTTATGTCTCTTATTCATCTCAGGTCTTCCTGATTCCAGGTCCAGAATTCTATTCACTATACTGTCTCGTGGTCATTAGTACCAACACTGGTGGTCTAACAAGTCAATATGTGCCCCCAGAACTCTCCTCAGTATATTGTACATTATCACCAGTGGGTAGCGATTGAAAATGGTGATCTCATTCAAAGTTCAGTGATTAGCCCATGGCCCCATATTGTCCTTTTTTTGTTTGTTTGTAGGCACCAAGAATAACAGAACTCTTCTAAGCCACTGGGAGGGATAAATGATACTTTTCTGCAGGCTTTCCTTTTTTTTAAGGTTTTTGCAAGGCAAATGGGGTTAAGTGGCTTGCCCAAGGCCACACAGCTAGGTAATTATTAAGTGTCTGAGACCGAATTTGCACCCAGGTATTCCTGACTCCAAGGCCGGTGCTTTGTCCACTGCATCACCTAGTCGCCCCTTCTGCAGGCTTTCCTGCAGGTATTCACATAGAACACACCATGCTTTCTCATCAAGGGTATAAATTTGTCTAAGCAGAGAAGCTATTTTAAGGAGCATATCGATCACTGGATCCGTATGGTGGGAAGAGCTCTATTATAGACAGCGGGCCTGCCGGAGATACCACTACTGCTGAATGCCAGTGCCTATCCTGGACAGAAGGCTAGGTCCTTACTCAGCCTTTTGCTAGGGAACACACACTCACTGCCATCCAAGTCATGTCCAGGTTGTACTGCTGAAGCCATCTTCAGTCTTAGACTTTCTTGGTGTTGCCAGTGTCTTACACAGAGTCAGCATTTATCCCTCTCTTTCTTCCTTCCCTTTCTTTGTCTTTCTTTGTTCTCCTTTCTTTGCTTTCTTTTCCCCCAATACCAAATTCCTAATGGACCTCCACAGAATATTCTGAACATTCTCCAATAATGTTTCTATAAATCCTTACAGAGCCCAAGTTTTGTTCTTCTATTAAGCAACAGGACTCAGTCGGGGTCAGATCTCTCACCCACACCTTTTAAACACAAATTGATCAATTGTTCCTCCAGAAAGCATTTTTAAAGCTCCTATTATTTATCAAACCTTGTGCAATACACCTGGTAGTCATTGGTACGTATAGTCAGGTTGGCAAAGACCGCATTATCCCAAGAAGACCAAAGTTGTATCTTGTTTTCATTGGAACATGGATAGAAAAAAGCTGGGTCAAGATTTTATGAAACAGCTGCTGCCAAAGCTGCAGAGCCTGGAGGAAGTCCATAAGTAAATAATGCAAAGGTCTGACCTCACTGACCTAGCAGATCCTAAAGCCTTGCAACCTAAAGCTTTAGGCCCCAAGGCTACCATCACTCTACCTCACTGGGCCCATCTGGGAACATCCCCAAAGCTTTTTGTCCTGGAATCCACCAGGTCTCTCTCTCTAACTCAGGCTACATATAGATAGACTCTGAGAAGCATAAGCCTAGGATATAGTTAACAAGTGTCAAATTAGTATTCCAGGTCCCACCTTGTTCTGAAATTGCTCTGAAATTTTCCTTTTCAAACCCACTCTCAGTCCAAAGACAGAAAAATAAATCCAAAAAGGCCCCAACAGGGAGCAGAGGAGCAGGAGAAACTCCAGAGAGTTGCAAGTTTTTCTGAGCCACACCAGAAGTTTTGAGCTAGAATGGCTTTCAGAAGTCATCCAGTTTAACTCCTTTACTTTGAGAGAGAGAGAGAACATTTCCATATCAATTCTCCTAGCCCCACTCATCATGCATTAATCAAAGAAAATAAAGGCCAGATAACAGTTAATGAGGTAGTGTTGTTCAGTTGTGTCTGACTCTTGGGGTTCTCTTGACAAAGATACTGAAGTAGTTTGCCATTTCTTTCTTCAGTTGATTAAGGAAAACAGGTTAAGTGACTTGCCCAAGTCGCACAGCTAATGAATATCTGAAGTCTAATTTGAACTCAGGTGTTCTTGACTCCAGGTCTAGCTGTATCCACCAAGTCACCTAGCTGCCTCTGTTGAGAAGTGTGAAAAGAAGTCTCTCAGAATTAGAAGAGTAGTTTCCTAGTTAGGCTGAAGACTGACATCACTGCTGGAGGAGCCTACCGGCCTGGGAGGCAATGGAGGTTCTATAAGTCTTTCATACTTCATAAAGGGATGACTAGAAACAGACTGCCCTCTGCATTTACTTTTCATATATTAGTTAGTGTTCAGTCAGTCACCTCCATCTCTACCCATTTCTTTTTGTGATGTATCACCCAAGCTAAGGTAAAAACCAGTTCCCTCCACTACATAAAGATGGAGAAACTGAGGTAAGTGACTTTTCTAAGGTGACACAGACAGGAAGTGACAGAACCCAAACTAGACTGCTGGTTCTTTGGCTCAAAGCCCAGCCTTCTTTCCTCCTGTTTTATCCTCTCTATTCTCTCCCTTTCCCCTAAGCTCCATCACTAAGATCATTTAAAGATTTTCTAGCTGATGCTCACATATAATTCTAACTCACCTTATATTTATCCAGTGTCATTACTATAGAGACCTCTGACCCCAAAATGTTTTTTTTCTTTTGGTCCAGACATATGCTTTTACCAGCTCCCTGATGTGAAATTTTCCCCATTATCAAGCAGAGTAGCCACTTATCTATAAGTCAGTGTTAGAACATTTTCTGAAACATTAAAAGGTTATAACTTGCCTGTGTGTATGCCTTCTCCCCTGGTCCTATCACCCCCATGAACTTCAGTGAGCATTGGTGTGTGTCTCTATGAATGTATTTGTGGGTTTACAGACATGGGTCACTGGGTGATTCTAGGTCCTCTACCTGTTTAGAATTGGTCAGATAGAGCTTGGCAGCAAGGTTGATAACCTGTAGTTTCACAATGTCTTCCTCTGCTGTGAATGATTTTGCCATCTTCCGCAGAACATCAGGGGCAATCCTGGGCACATGTTCACAGTACTCACCAATAAGCCAGAGGATGCTGGCCCGGGCCATGGGAACCTGGGGGAAACACAGAAATGTGGGCATCTGAGGAGCCAGGGAACAGAAAGACCCAGGAGAGGGAACAGGAGCCTGGGTGGGGAGATTGCTTGTCTTTCATTTGCTCCATCCTAAAGTTTCCAGGGGACCATCTGAGTGTCCTGAACCCTCCCATCCACTTCTCCTGGATTCTGTCCTTGCTCCCCAAGGGACACATGCCCACCTGGATGTTATCTGTCAGTTTTGCCAGGTGTTTAATGATCTCCCCATGTTGTGACGGCTGCATCTGCAGCAGCTTCTTAATGACGACAACTGATTCAGCAACCACAAGCTCTGGGAATAGAGAGACAATGCTTGAGGAACCAATGAATATTCACAGGTCATAGGTGACCAACACAGAATGGACAGATAAATGGACAAGGACTCATGGGATGAATGGATGTATGTTTAAGGGGTGAGGGAATGGATCACAGATTGAACACTAGAAGAGACTTCAATCTCATCTTAAGAAACTTGTCCAAGGTCATATTTGGAACCCAAGTCACCTATTCCAAATTCAGTGCTCCTCCCACTATTGTAGACTGCTTCTCTAACTCCATAATCCTTGTTATTCTCTGATCCTTCCCATTGTCCATTGCATGGGCAGATGAATGGATACTTCTCATCCCAGTTGAACATATTGACAAATATACCCCATTAAGGCTGAACAGATGGATGGATACTAACCATCACGATTGGAAAGAAGCTGCACAAGGCCATTGAGACAGGTGTCTCGGACACGACCAATGTTTGTGGCACATCTCCCAATGGCCTGTATTGTGGCTGCCACAAAGTCTTTGTCCATGCTTCGGATGTAGGTCTAGAAATACAAATATGGGGAGCCTTATGCCAGTATGTAACTCTAAGTCTGGGCAGTGAATGATTCATAGGCAAGACAGTGACCCCTCAGACTGGGTCATGTTCCCCAGGTTGGGCAACCAGAATGGGATCACTCAGGTAGGATAGTGACTTCCCTTAACTTGGAAGATGGTGGGGTCTGGAAGTCCAGAAATATTGGGAAATAAGCAAGATGGTAGTGGGGGAAGCAGAGGGAAGAACCAATGCTCCCTTCCTTAAAGCAGATTTGATTTGTTTTCCATTGAATCTGGGAGCCTGAAAGGTCTTGCTGAGCTCTTCATCCCACTGAATGATCATCTTGGATGATCCCCTGAGGCCCAAAAAGATACCCCCATACCTGAAATTCCCTTAAGACTGTAGGAATATTAGTCTCATTGGCAAGGTTGGTCAGCACCTCCAGCTGCAGGGAGAAGCAGAGAAAGCAAATAATGTCTAAAGACATGCAATCTTCTTATTTGCTTTATATTTATGTAGCATTTCTGGGTCTCCTAGCCAATATCTCACATGATCATCACAAAAACTTGTGAAATATAGGGAAAAGACGATTAGTTCTGTTTTACAAATAATAGGGGATAAAATACATTAAATGACTTACCCGAGTTAACACAGAGAATTGGCAGCAAAGTTGACATTAGAACACATCTCTCACTTTGGAGGCCATTTCTCTTTCTACTCTTAATGAAGATATGTGTTTGTATGTAGGACTGAAAGTGTTTTTACCTGAACAAGAGTATTATGTGTGCAACTTACATACATGCCAGTTGTGTTTGCATGGGTGCATGTGGTTTCTTTAGGGCTGGCAAGTTTGGCGGACTTCATTTGCTGGGGAGTAGAAATGTACCCATGACTGTATTTATGTGTAGGAGAGATTTTGGTGTGTTTCCAGAAGTGTGATCACACTTATAAGTGGAACAGTAAGCAGGGCTAGCCATCCTTAGCCCATCTGCCAGGCCAAATGTTCATGATTGGGGTAGGATCATTGGCATTAGAATGGAGGCAGAGATAGGGAAGGGCATGGGCAAAGTTTAGAAATTCAATTAGGGGCTGGACAGATGATTATGGGAATGTTTCTATATAGGGACATGTCAGCCTGCTCTAAATGAACTTCTAAATGGATTCAAGTGACTTCAATTCCCAGACTCCTCAGGTATCAGTTGCTCTCTAGCCTAGGCCTCATGGTCTGAGGATCAGGACTTAATGCTTTAGGAGCCTGAATATCAAGATAAGGTTTCTGTAATGGTGTTGGGGGAAGACATGTAGAGGCCTCTCAGATAGATTGGTATGCCCTTGTATTAATGGTAGTTATGTACTAACATCACAGGAGACTGGGTATACCACATCATAGGAGAACTAAGCCATGAATGCCAGCAACACTCACTTTCAGAATCTTGATCTGTGTTGGGTCTGTGGACCTGATGTAGAAGCTCTTCAGGTATGGCTCAAACATGCCCTGACACAGACAAAGAGAGATTAAGAGGGACTCAGCATCTCTCCCCCAGTCCATGGACAAGCTTCCCCCCACCTCTAATCCAACCATTCGCTTTCCACTTGTACCACTACCACCGCCTTAATCCAGACTCTCATTACATCATATCTGGTCAACTTCAACCTTCCAACTTATAAGCTCTTCCCTCTCTAATTTAGCCTGCACACTAGTGCTACATCCTCCCTTTAATGCCTAGCTCTCATCACTTCACCCCTTTGCTCAAAAACTTTTGATTCCTTGTTTCCTACAGGTGGAAGTTCAAGCTTCTCAGATTGACATCTACTTTTCCAGGAATGATAAGCATGTGCCACCACACCTGATCCAGGCCAGTATTTTTATTGCCCACTATAGTGGGCTATCTTCACCTCTGCTTTGGTTCAGGCAGTTCTCTGGGGAGAGACAACCTTTCTATCCATGCAGTCCTCAGCCCTTTGATTCCACAATGCTTGCCATGCCCCCGATTCCCAGCTGACTTACCCGACGCTTGATGGACATAGTGGCCACATTCTGCAGTACCACATACTGGACCTCACTGTGAACAAAAGAGGGTCAAGAATCGAGGGTCATTGAGTGAAGAGTCAGGGGTCATGGTCCAACTAGACTGTCATTGTAGTATCCCCCACCTCAGCCTTGAAAGAGGGCCAACATTTCTGTAAATGGCTAGGTCGGAGGTCAAGGTCAAAGACAGGGTGAGGATCAGGGCCAGGGTGGGTGTCAATGTCAGTGAGGCTAGGAGTCAGGGCCCCTCTGATCTGCCCACCTGTGACTCCTCAGCAGGCGCACCAAGGCTTTGGCAATGACTCCCACCTCTGCTTTGGGGGCCAGGTGGAAGTAGAGCTGAGCCACTGCCATGACCACAGCTGCACTTCGGCTCTGGAGTAGTGGTTTGGTGTTGCGTAAGAGCAGGCGGTGATCAGGATCCATTATGTATGGCCTCCGGGCAGCCAGGGGAGCAGTTGCCTCCTCTGGTCCTGGCCCTGACCCCTTCGACTCATCTTCTTCTGATCCATAAAAGGCCTTCTCAGGATTCTCCTCCAATAAAGATTCCTGGAAAGTGGAGAAGGGCTGTAAGAGGACTTTAATGCCTTTCCTTGAGCACGCTTCCCTTCTCCATCAAATTTGCTGAAAAGCTATTTCCAGGAGCTCTTGCCAAACTATCCCTTTCCATGAATCTAGCATCTTCTTCACTGCTCTCCCCACAACTCCCTTCTATGTCCTGAAGTTTTAGTCTCAAATTTCTTGGTCCCCCTTCTCTCTACACTTTGCCTCAGCAGTTTTATCCAACATGACTCCTAACTGCCTTTCCTGAGGCAAAATAATATTTTCTCCATCAGCCAGGGGACTCTAAAGACCTGGCTTCTTTCTATTAGACCTAGAAGAGAAAAAATGCTATTTCAACACTACCACCCCCACCTAATTCCTTGCTCAGAATCCATTCTCCAGTGACTCACATTCTTGTTGGGACTCAAGAACTGTGTACGGGCATAACGGGTCAGCATGTTGATGATGACAACCTGGCCCCACTCTTCCACGTCAATCAACAGGTTGCATAATTTACGATAGTTCTTGTGGATCAGATCAATACGTTCAGGACACACCTCCTCAAAAGCCATTACTACACTTCCAGCCACCAGCTAACGAGGATCCAGCCAGGAGGGAAAGATTGAGATCAAGATACCGGTAGCACATGTGAGCAAAAATGATGAAAGGTCAGTTAAAGGAGGCAAGGAATGGAAGGGGACATCCTAAGCCCTATAGAATCCCCCCAACACCCCTCAAAGTTTTCTCAATCATCACACACCCCCTTCCTTTCACCCATACCGTGGTTTTGTCGGCCAGAAGTTTCTCGATGACTTCAATCAGCTGATCCTTTTGGTCAGAGTCCAAACTGGGGGAATGGAGTACTTGCTGGATGGGAGGCAGTCTCCCAGTCTTTGAACCTGGGACTCACCCACACAAGACTATTCTGATGTCCAGACTCCTTTGGTATACCCTCTCCCCAGTTCTCCAGTTGCTACCCCATTCCCATGATTCCTCTATCCATAACCACCCCTAACCATCCATGGTTAAAACTTTGAGGGAGGGGAGTATTGAGGATAAGGTCCAGAGTCCAAGGAGGTCACCTGTATAGTTTGGGAATAGCATGGGCTGCTGTTTTCCGCACATAAGGAGACATGTCTGAGGCAGCTTCCTTGATGGCTAACATCATGATGGGTACTATGATGGGAACACGGATGCTGGATAGGACTCGGAGGGCACTAGCCCGAATGAGCTGGTTAGGGTCCTGCAGGGTAAAGGCAAGGGCAGAAGGAGGTAAGATCTTTTGTGGTCACTGTACCTTTCTGTTCCTTAGTCCACTCACATCAACTCCCTGTCTCTACCTCCACTCATCCTGACCATTTCTGATCCCTAAACTTCTTCCTTTTGGCATCTGAACAACCTGAACATGGAGGTCTATGACCCCAGGTGACTCACTATCCCACATGAAGAAATCTGGTGGTTTGGATTAGCATAAATTGGCATGGACACAAGTGTTCACAGCAGTTCATAGGAGGAGTCTGTAGAGAGAGCTAATAATAGCTAGAGACCTCTGGCCAGGGTGACTAAGGAATGCATCCTTTATAACACATTCAACAAGTGGTTGGTCACAGAGTCTCCGCTTGTGTCTAAGGAGGAGGAACCCACTATGACCTCTTGAAGCTGTCCATTACACTTTGAGAACATTCTAACATCAAGTCTAAACTGGAATGTCCACCTCTGCTTCCTAATTCTGCTCTCCTAGGCCAAACAAAGCAAATGTAGTTCAAGTAGTGAATTACTGGATCTTGAAGTTGAAAGAAACCTGAGCATCTCTAGACTAAATCCACCATTTTTAAAATGAGGAAATTGAAGCCCAGAGAGCAAAAATAACTGATATAATGTTGCACAATTAATGGCAAAACTAATACTAGAACTCAGATCTCCTGACTACCATTCCAGTGTTCACTCTAATCACCCATGGCTTTAGCAATATACTGAACAAAGGAAACTTGAATCCTTTGAAAAGAATATCTTCTCTTCTAATAAGATGTGATTAGATGATAATAGAAAATGTTTTTATTTGTTTTCTTATACTTTTATGTTTACTTTCACAACAAGATTATTGTAATAATATAAAATAAATAAACCAAATTGTCACTCAAAATAATATTTTCCAAGTGGAAGGACTCTTGTTCTCCAAGGATTCTTGAAATTATAATATTAGATCTAGAAGAAACCTTGAGTGTCATCTCACTTGGCAGATGAAAACATGGGGATCCAGAGAAGTGACTTGCCCAAGGTGATACAGAGACCAAGTGGCAGAGCTGAAATTTGAACATAGATCCTTTGACTCCACATTCAGAGTTCTTTCCATCATGTCATAGAAGAGTCTTACTCTTAGGAGATAAAGTGATTGTATCACATGACTCACTCCCTACAATGTGAAATATGAAAAAGACTTCTCTTCCATCCCTACTTTGTTCATTCCTGGGAAAAGACCCATCCCATATCCAATCATTCTTCCTTCCTCTCACACATACACCCAGGACCCCGGGGAATAAGACTCTGACCTTCAGACCACGTTGAAAAGTAGAAATGGACAGCAGGGCCAAGTCTTGCTGTTCCTCTGCATAGCGTACCAAATACACATATACCAGCTTCTTCACCTGTGAAGAGAAACTCTCCTGAGAAGATGATTCCTGGGACCTTCTTCCCTAATACCATCCTCAGATGCATATCTACATAAATTTTCATCTGGGAGGAGGAATATTTCTGAGAAGATGGTTGCAGAGACACATTTTCCCCACTTCCTACCTTGGCACCATGTACATGAACTTCTTCATCGACTAGGAGACCCATCTCTACCCTTCCTCTCATTCCCTATAACTGGATCTCCCCCTCCCATCCAGGCCCCTCCCTGTGACCCCTCACCTCAATGTTCTTACAGGCTACATTCTTGACCACGGCTGGGAACAGGTCAGAAGCATTCTTCCCACGAGCAATCATCTGAAAGAAGAGGAATGGACCAGAATCATAATTAGTAAAGAATAAAAGAGGCTTTTCCCTAAACCATCTGTCCTTGGATGGAGAAGCAAACATCTTCAGCATGGTTTTCTGGAGGCAGAGAGTAGAACTGCTCCTATGGGACTCTCTGGGGTTAGACTGCCTTCTTTAAGTTTGACCCTATCTGAAATAGGTCTATCCTCCAGGGTAACTCTTTGCTATGTCCTCCACCCCCTCCCAAACTGTCCTATGCTCCATCCTCCATCTTATCCTATATGCTACATGCTCCCCCTGTAGATGAATTTGCTAGAAATAGAGTTTTTAGCTGGTTGTAGATCTTGTGATTCATATAGTAGCAAGTTGTTCCCAACAACTTAGGCATCCTCTCAGTCTCTGTTCTCATTGGTCTCCCCATGCCCCTTCCTCACCGCCACAATTCTTTTCATAGCTTCCAACTTGAGAGAATCTTTGTTGGTGTCCAACATTTCCTTCAGGTCATCATGCCTAGGGAAGCGGGGAAGGGAGAGATTAGTCAAGGAAAGAGAATAGATTAGGGGTGAGGTTAGAGGAGGGCACAGGGAAGACATACATTAGAGAAAATGGTGGCAAATGACATGGACATTTTGGGAAATGTCTTTTCTTGGGAAAGACCGTTCTTCTCCCCAATGCCATAACCAGGGATGCCCTGAGATCCTTGACCTTTTGACCCTATAGTTTTCACAGATCCTTCAGAAAACAGCAGCCTTGCAAATGATGTAACTGGGCCCAGCAACCAATCATGTTGGCTAATGTTCCATCTCAGATCACTGGTCTAGCTCATAAGAGACTAAGAATCAAGAGCAAAGTAAGGGCATCCTTCAACAAATTGGGTCAACTACCAATAAACCCAGGGAGCAGGGCAAGGGTGAAGAGGTTGTCGCCTGAGCTACATGAACAGCTGATCATGGCAAAGCAAAAAGCATGTTGGATCTGCCAGAGGATTTGGGTCTGAATCCTTTGCTCTGTCTGGGTGACTCAGTTAACCACTTTGGATTAGTATACTATATCTAAATGAGAAGTGATGAGAACCTGCATGGTCTTCTCAAATTCATCCATTTTTCAATTATGTCTGACTTTGTGTGATCCCATTTTGGGGTTTCTTGGCAAATATACAGGAGTAGTTTGCCATTTCCTTCTCTAGTTCATTTTACAGATGAGGAAACTGGGGCAAACAGGGTTAAGTGACTTGCTTATGGTCACACAACAAGGACATGTCTGAGGCTGGATTTGAACTCAGGAAGGCTGGAACTTTAGCTGCCACTTGAAAGTTGCTATGCAAAAACAAACAAAAAAAATCACATATGGAGGTCAATCCTTTGGAAAAGTCTCTCCTAACTCAGGCCAGCTGATCCTCAGAGGATATACACCTAGTCCCATACTTGAAGTTGAGGGAACTTGGTAAAGTGGAGAGGGCAATGGACTTGGAGTCTGAGAGACCTAGATTCAAATTTCACCTCACTAGATGTGTGGGCTTGGCCAAGTCATTAAACTTGTCTGTGCCTCAGTTTCTATATCTTAAAAATGAGAGTTAGACTTTATATAGCCTCTATATTCCCATTCAGTTCTAAGTCTATGATACTGCATCATCTAGAACTTGTGCTGATCAAGCACATTCTTTGGCAACCCAATGTCCATGCTCTGAAGGGATATCAAACACACACACACACACACACTCTATATTTGTTTCTTTGAACCCTTTAATTCTATAGTTGCTGATAGAAACACTAAAGCCATTAGCCAAGAACTCCCTTTTTTCTTCTCCTCATGTCAAATCACTCAGCTGTCTTCCCCTCCTGGCATTTCCTTCACCCAAGACTCAAACTTAAGAAGTGGCCCTTCTTGTCAAGACAAACCCCTCTGCATGAACCCTTTTCTTCACTGTTGGCACCTTCCCCCCCCCCATTATATGGTGCATATACTGCATGGGCAATGTTTTACAGATCACTTCAATCTTAATGGACTTGCTCATTTCATAAGTGCAACAATCAGGGACAATTTGAGGGTATCTGCATCTGTATCCACAGAAAGAATTGTGGAACAAAGACCATTAGCTTTAATTTGAAAAAACCCATTATCTTATTGTGTAATTTTGCTATCTCTTATATTTTATTTTTTCCTTAAGGATTTGATTTCTCTCTCAACACATTCAATTTAGATCAATGTATAGCATGGAATCAATGTAAAGTCTAATGTTGCCTTCTGTAGGGGTGGGGGGAGGGAAGTGAGACTGGGGGCAATGTAAAATTCAAAATAAATACATTTTTAAGAATACAAAAAAAAATGATCCCTTTGAGGTCTCCTTGGCTCTGGTCTTTCATGTAGTATTCACTAAGCTTCTAAATGCTTGTTGACTGTCTAACCAAAAAAAAAAGTCAAGGATTAGGACTTAACTCATAGTGTCACTCACTATATCTACCCCAGGTAACCTTAAGTAGCTCTTTCAGGGGTTTTTCTAAAAATGTGTATTATAGGGAAATCATAAACCATAAGAAAACTTAGGAAACTCAATGACATTCAAATATATTGTGGAATACTAAATCTGCCTGGGCTGTTCATCAGGCTTTCTAATACTAGTATCACTCTGCCGGGAGGGTGCTACCCCCAGAGAAAAGCCCAGCCCCCCCACTGCACACACTCTCCCTTGCACCGAGTCACAGCCCACACAATGGGGCTGTAAACTCCACACAAGATAATTAATTCTCTTGCACAATTTACTCCTCCTACTCTATACTCTGTACCTACACATTTCTCTAATGAACAAACTTGGCTTCTCCTGAAAATACTCTGAGTTCCAGTGCTAACTCTCTCTCTCTCTCTTTTTTTTTGCAAGGCAAATGGGGTCAAGTGGCTTGCCCAAGGCCACACAGCTAGGTAATTATTAAGTGTCTGAGTCAGGATTTGAACCCAGGCACTCCTGACTCCAGGGCTGGTGCTCTATCTACTGCACCACCTAGCTGCCCCCAGTGCTAACTCTCTATCCTCTTCCCATATACCCAAGGGCTGATTCTTTCCTGGATCTGACACCATTGATGGAGTTATATTCCATTCCTTCATAAACAGAAAAGCCTGGGGGATAAGTATATGCAATGTTACTCCTTCAATAGCATTCTTGAGGTCTGACAAAAGGATCTGCCTTGGGGTGGCTAGGTGGCATAGTGGATAGAGTACCAGCCCTGGAGTCAGGAGTGCCTGGGTTCAAATCCGGCCTCAGACACTTAGTAATTGCCTAGCTGTGTGGCCTTGGGCAAGCCACTTGACTCTGTTTGCCTTGCAAAAACCTAAAAAAAAAAAGATCTGCCTGCTTGTTAAAAGACTTTATAGAAGAAACAATGAAGTATGCTCAGATTCAACCTAGATACCAGAAGTGTCCCTAGTAGGGTATGAACTGAGGAGGTCCATATGAGATCCCAAGATCTTTCAGTTTCAAGATCCTTTCACAGAACAACTCTTGGAAACTCACAAGTAATATCTACTGAGTCTCAGTTTCCTCAATTGTAAAATGAAAGAGTTGGACAAGATGTTCTTACAGATCCTTTCCAGTCTCAGTTGGACCATTATAGCTGACACCAACACCATTTTGAACTTAAGTCTTGATAGTGCAGTGCCAGGAGGGGAGATGGCTATGAAAACTTGGATCAGCCCAGCTACATGTGAATAACTAGCAGGTTCTCACTAACAGTCCTTAGTCCTACATTTATTCCAATTGCTATGATACTGAAAATATGTCTAGTATGTGTGTGAGCCAACTAACTGCCCTGATGTTAAATAGATTACAAACAGAGATATAACGAGTATATGCTTAACCTCTTCTGTCCTTGTCCATTGTTTTGTGGGAGGATATATGCTTAAAAGACATCCTTTTACCTGGAAAGTCCTACTTCAAAAACTGGAAAATGAATTTTAGTCCTCATTCAGAAATTACCAAGTCAAAGAGACTAGATGTTCGAGTAGAAGGATAAACCATCGGAAGAGAAAGTTGGTTGTCGAATAGGAGAGCTTTTCTCTAAGGTTGGAAAATTAGAGCAAGTTCAGCTGATACAATTAAAATTGGCAATGTTAGACTTGATCTGATTTCACAACTTTATCATCACTTATTCCCCATATTGGCTCACACTGTATGACTGTATGTAGCCACAGTAGCAAAACCAGCAAAACCTGAGCCAGGACTGATACAAACACTAAATTTCCCTTTCTCCCTTTTTTACCACACTGATGACATAAGGAGGTCCAAGATGAGACACTGGTCATGACATACTTCCCAGTTTCCATAGATTTCCTCCCCAGCACTCATTTTACTGCCTTCCCCAACATGTTCTTACCACAATGCTTTCTTTTCATATCAGACCAGTCTCTACCTTCACTACAGCAGCAACCTTCCACTTCTCTGTCATCCCTAAATAGGCTAGTGGAAGCTGCAACTCTATAAGCTCCAACTCAGCCCAATTGTTTCCCACGATGGAAACATGGCCAGAGAATTCTTGCCCATATGAGTGTGATCTCACTCTCTACTTCATTCCACAGTCCTCCAACTTCAGACACTAGTCATGGGAAGAAATGTGCCATCTTGATGTTTGAGGTTGATTACAACTAGCAAGATTATCCTGGGTTGGACTGTGTGTTCTGGGATGGGGACAAGATAGAGAAGAAGTTAAAACTCATATCATCATATCATCCCAACCTGGGTTGGTTGTGGGGTGTGGGGTGAAGCATCATTTGGTACCTTATACATCTGTCCATCTAATTCTTATGACAAGCTTTCCATAGCTTCCATATAGATCTTTGCTGTTGGCTCAGATTATGTGATGACTCTTTTTCTTAGACAGAAGCAATATTATAAGTTATAGGTCAGTGGCTTAGCAATTTTACAAAAGTCAGGAAACCTAAGTTTTAATCTCAATTCTATGATTACTCCATTGACCTTAACATCACTTTTACTCCATAGGCTGAAGGTTCTCATCTTTAACACATGAGTACTGGATTAGATTATCTCTAAAGACCAGTCCACCTCTGAAATTCTGCGACTTGTGTTAGCACTAAACTCCATTCACATTTCAAAGGATACAAGGCACAGCTTTTACTGTGAGCATTACAGAATCTCAGAGTTGGAAGGATCCTTAAAGAAAACCTAACCCATACTTGAATGAGAATTTCTTCTACAAAATTTTCAGCAACATTCCATCAATGCAATAATCAGGGACAATTTTAGAGTACCTGCGACAGAGAATACCATCTGTAATCAGAGAAAGAACTGTGTTGTTTAAACAAAGACCAAAGTCTATTACCTTCATTTTTTAAAGTGTCTTATCTACTACATAATTTTTCTATTTCTAATATTTTATTTCTTCCTCAATGATATGCTTTCTCTCTCAACACATTCAGTTTTGATCAGTGTATAGCATGTATGTAAAGATTATCATACTACCTTTTGTGGAGGGTGGGGGAAAATTGTAAAATTCAAAACCTTATAAAAATGATAGGTAGAAACTACTATTGTATATAATTGGAAAAACAAATATAATATTAATAAAAAAAAGACTGTCAGCAAGTTGTCATCTAGTTCTAGCTTGAAGACCTCCAGTAAGAGACAAATCACTACCTCCAAAAACAGCCTACTGCATCCCTAGATCAAGGGTGGGGAATGTTCGGCCCCCAGGCCATATAAGACCCACAAAATCATTTGATCTGGCACTGCCAAGGTAATCATAGGTGGGATTTTAAATTTAATAAATCTAGGAGCTTTTTAGGGGTAAATGTCTGAACAAGTATAAAAGACTAATTTTTAAGTTTTGGCCCTTGGCAGAAGAAAGTTTTCCTATCCTTGCCTTAGATAGGGCTAATTGTTAGGAAACCTAAATCTGTAAACTAAAAGTCTGCAATTTCTATTCATTATACTTCTTTTTGTCATTTGCAGGCCAAGTGGAATGATCTCTTTTCCTTGTAAGAAGGGCTAAAATGCTTGAAGAACACATCATGAAGGGGAGGCCCTTCAAGACTTCTTTTGATGTCAAAATGTTGTCATCTCAAGGGTCCTTCCCTGGCCTCCAGTTTATCAATGTATTTCCTAAAATGTCTTTCTTGACTGCATCTAATAAAACTGACTGAACACATTAAATACAATATCCCAGATGTGGTCTGATTAGGGTAGGATGCCACAAGACTAGCATCTCTTTTATTCTAGATAACTATAGTCTAGGGTTTAATTAGCTAATTTGGGCTATCATATTGAACCATTAACTTTTACTGAATTTGCATGCCACTAAAAATCTATTTTTAAAAGACAAACTAGTATTTAATCATGTTTTGGAGACAGATGGGTAGTACAGTGGATAGAGCACTAGACCTGGAACAAGGGATTAATACTTCTGTTTACTTCTATCTCCTCACCTATAAATTGGGGACAGTAACAGAGCCTATATGTCCCAGGGTTGTTGGGAGATGATGCTTGGGAAGTGCTTTATAAACCTAAAAGTGCAATAGAAATATCAGTTATTATATGATTGTGGAGCTGATTTTCTGATCCCAAATGTAAGACTTATTAAATAACTGAAATATCAGTCCAATATTCTAGCCCATCCAGATCCCTGGATTAAACCTGATTTTGTCACCTACTGGTAATAGCCATTTCTCCCAATTCTGTTATCTGAAAATGTGATGAGGGGTGCCAACTATGCCTCTATCCAAGTCATTGATAAAAAAAATTAAAGATTTTTCATAATTTTCCTCATATTTGTTATTTGTGCTTGTTTCTTTTTTGTCACTAATAATAAGAAGCCCTAAAAAGCCCTTGGAAGGGTTGTGTACTTGCTTCAGGGATAGAAATGTAGGGAAGAAGCTCTTGGACTGATTCTCATTCTGCAATGGGCCAAGGAGAGGAAAAATCCCTGTTGAAAAGATGAGGCAAGAGAGAAAGGCAGGTGGGCCAATCTGGGGCCTAGGGAAGAAAAGAACAGGGATGACACCAGGTCAGGAAGTCAGTAAGCAAGTAATCAATCAAGACGCATTTATTAAACACCTACTGCTTATCAGGCACACCAAGAAGCTCTGTGTGTGTGTGTGTGTGTGTGTGTGTGTGTGTGTGTGTGTGTGTGTGTTTATATTATTCATGGAATATAAAGCCTTTTGAGCTTTGAGGATTCCCCTGGGCTTGACTTTTCAATGAAACATTTGTCAGCTACACTTCACTCTATCAGTTGTGAAGTGAACCTTTAATAATTCCCTTGAGAATCCAAGAACTATAGGAGAGCCTTGGCATTCCTGGTAACTAGTAGTGGTGTGTTGGTAAATGCATAATAATTGTTTCTCTCAAAAAACACAGCACTTTCAAGTTTAAACTATATTATTAAACATTTTCTCCATCACTTTCTTAAGTTCAGAGACAATTAACAAAACAACAAACTAAATCCTGCTTTGTAGCATTTGCCTATTTCTAAGGTATAATTAAACTAAAAATGTAACGTTGGCTCTAGGATAGTCCTATGCTCACCTGGAGGAGATCTACTGTTTATCAAGTACGGAGAAGATGTGACCCAGAAATCCTGATTGTGGGAGGATGAAGGTACAGGTTCCTAGCTTGGCATGGAACTGGTGACACCATAGCAACAGAATCCTAGAATTACAGAGTTGGAGGAACCTCGGAGGCCATCGAGGGGAGAGCTACTTGCTAAAGCAAACCCTTGCACAAATGAGCTCATTCTTTCCAGTTTCTCCAGCAGTTATCTCTAACATTTCTCCTTTTTCCCTAATCTTCAATTTCCTTCTTCTATTGGCCTTTTCCTTACTGCTCCATAAACATCCCTCATCCTCCCTGATTCATTCATACTTGCTATGCTTCTGTACCTTATCTCCCTTTCATGGTTAAAGTTCTGAGAAAGTGATCTACAACTGGTACCTCCACTCTCTTTCCTCTCATACTCTTTTGAGCTCTCTACACTCTGGCTTCCAACATAAACTGCTCTCTCCAAAGTTACCGGTGATCTCTTCAGTGCTAAATCTAATGCTCCTTTCTCAGTTCTCATCCTTCTTGACCTCTCTGCAACATTTTACATGGTCAGTTGTTCACATCTTGATATTCTGTTTTCTCAAAGTTCCAAGACACTATTTACATTCTCCTCCTTTCTTTTTGATAGCTCCTTCTTGGTCGCCAGGTTATAGCCACTACCTGTGGCTGCCCTCCAAGGCTCCACCTAGGATCTCTTCTCTTCTTTTTCTATACTTTTTCACTTGAGGATCTTGTCATTCCCATGGATTCAATGATCATCTCTATGAAGATGATTCTCAAATCTATCCAGGCCTAATCTCTCTTCTGACCTCCACCCAGCTGCCTGTTGAGCATCTCAAACCGGATCTATCCTCAGCATCTTAAATTCAACACATTCATTGTCTTTCCCTCCAAATCAACCTTTCTTCCTAACTTTTCTGTTATTCTTTTTACCCAGTCTTACAATCCAGTTGTTATCCTCAACTTCTCATGCTTACTCACTATATCTAGCCTATTGCCAAGTCCTATGTATTTATAACATCATGATGTCTTCATAATATCTTTCTTATATGTAAGTCTCCCTCCTTGTCTCTGGTGACATACTACCATTCTAGTGTAGACTATTATCACTCCATGCCTATTTTATTAGAATAGCCTGCTAGTTGATCTCCCTGTCCCAAGTTTCTTCTTACTTCAGTTCATCCACTCACTCAGTTATTAAACTGATCTCCCTAAAGCAAAGCTCTGATCTTGCCACCCTCCTTCTTCCCCCTAGTCAATAAACTTCAGCGTTGATAATCAACCACCAAATATATAAAATCCTATGTTTGATTTTTAAAGCCCTTCCCAACCTGGCCCCTTCCTTCTTTTCTAGTCTTATTCCTTATTCTCCTCCATATATACTCTGCATAGTGATAATAAACTCAGATCAGACACTACTTCTCCAAAATCTATGTATTTTCACTGACTGGCCCCTTCCTAGAAGGAATGGCACCCCCTCTTTATCTTTACCTCCTGGGTTCCCTCAAGTCCCAGATAAAACCCAAGCAAGAAGTTGTTCTCAGTTACCCTTAACACTGTGGTTCCCTCTAAAGTTATCTCTAATTCATCCTATAGATATTTTGTATAGAGTTGTCCCCCTATGAACTCCTTGGAAACAGGCATTATTTCTGCCTTTCTTTGTACATTGGGACAAAGGTAGAGTACCTGGCATAAGTTGGCTCCTAATCAATGCTGGCTGACTTGACTTGATCATATCTAGAATTTATTATCATCCCCTCTATGACATTCTTGACAAGAGCCTACACAACCTCCACTTGAAGATCTCTATTGATGGGAAGCTCAATCTTTGATAAAGCAGCCCATTTCAATTTTGAACAGCTGTATTAGGAAAATTTTCCCAACATTGAAATCTATTTTTGTTATTTCCATCCAATAAGCATCTCTGTAACTTTAGGAATCAAGCAAAATAAAATAAATCTTTCTTTCACATAAAATTCCTTTAAATACCTGAAAATGTGTCTTCATTCACCTGAGTCTTTTCTTTTCCATGTTGAATATCTGGAGTTTTTTCAATTACCAAGTCTTTCTAAAACTATTTGTGGATAAAATGTTATGAGTGATCTGGAAAATAGGCTATGATATTCTACAAGTTAATTGACATCAACTCATGATGATAAACCATTCACAAAATTTGGGAAGATAAATGGAGCATGATAGAGCAACACTCAGTATCCACGCCTCACTTGCATCCATCTATCTTCATTATACCTCTCACAAAGGTTTATTGTAAATGGGGAATTTTCTTCAAGAGAGCTAGGATCAGGTCCACATACAATGATATTTAATCTTTTGGTTCTGTATCTTTGTACCCACTGCCCCCTGCCTTGAATACACCACCTTTTTATCTCTACCTCTAAGAGCCTTTGAGACAAAGTTCTGAGGCCATCTTCTACACAAAACCTTTGCTGACTCCCCCAAGTATTGACACTCCATTTCAAAATTACTTTTTGTTAATGTTTGATTAATTTTGTACACAGAAACACTGTGAATTCTTTAATTTTTGTCTTTGAATTTCCACTAGAAATAGGTACATAATAGACATTTAATAACAGATTGAAATAGATAGAAATCTTGATTGGGGGGACCATGAAGGTATATTAATCATTTTTGCCTCTACTCTACACTCTGGAATTACTTCTGCTACTAGATGGGGGAGGGGACCCTAAACTAATGGTCTGGGGATCAGTCTCCAATTGTTTCACTTCTGGTACATATTCTGAATGTCTGTCCTACTTCTAGTGACTAGATTTCTTAATCATTCAAATAATGTAAAAATACCTTTTGTTTTTACATAATAATTATTTCTGAATATGTTCTCTCTCCTCCTCTCTATTAGATAAACAAAAGCAAAAATAACAATAACAACACCACCTGAGCTACCAGTTGAGCATCTGACAATACATAAAGCATTCCATATCCCTAGTCCCCCACCTCTTCATACAAAAGAGAGATTCATTTTCCCCTCTCTTCTCTGGGCCAGTATGAGCCACTGTAATTATACAAAACTCTTGCTTTTTTTGTCTCGTATGTGTATGACACACAAACTGGCCTACCTACTTTTCCCTAACTCAGTTCTATCTCCTAACTCCTTGTATGCACCCACTCCTTACCTCTCCTTCTTGGAGTTCCTAGCTTCCCGATAATTATATAGCATTCTTTCTTATTTTGTTTTTCTCTTGTATATGTGTGACTAATCCCCATCTAACATTGTATAATAGGTTCCTGTCCTATCTAGTGAGCCCCTGTGCTAAATTTATTCAATTTCCAGGGATGAGGGTCCTTTCCATCTTGGTTCTATAATTTTTTTTTTTAATATTTCATTGATGCTCTTTTAAAACGATATTGCTGTCACTTCTCAATGGCATTCTCCTTCCCCACTCCTGCCATAGATCCTTCCTTTTAACAAATTAATATAGACAGATATAGCAAATACATTATTAAAAAATTATTTCAGGGACTGAAAGTCTCTGCCTAAACCTCACTCCCTTTATTTGGATCTCTGTTTCCTGACACTGGACCTCTTGACTCCAACTACCTGTTTGAACTTCTTCCTTTTTTTCTTTTTTTAGGTTTTTGCAAGGCAAATGGGGTTAAATGGCTTGCCCAAGGCCGCACGGCTAGGTAATCATTAAGTGTCTGAGGCCGGATTTGAACCAAGGTTCTCCTGACACTCCAGGGCCAGTGCTCTATCCACTGTGCCACCTAGCCTCCCCGAACTTCTTCCTTTTAGCATCAATTCTGAAATCCATGATCATCTACCTGCCTTATCCCTTTAAGATCATATAAATGCCAGCCAATGCTAGTTTAACCTGTTCTGCTGCTAAATAAGACCCAATTCTAGGTTTCACCAAGCTTTAAGACATTTTGAGCCCAGATTAGGGATGTCAAGAATCCCAAACTCAATTCATGTTTCAATATCCCTAGTAGCAATGATTTTGCTGAACTGGGTTTTCCTTCCACAGATGCAGTTTGAGATTCCTCTGGATCGGTTTGATAGTCTAGGATAGTTGGGGATAGATATTACCTGGAAATCATCCTAGGGAGAATTGAGATCAGGTGGTCTTCAGATTACAGGCATACACCTTTTTACCAGATGTACACTGATAGGCCTGTCAGGATGCCTCCTCTACCAGTGCAGTTTGGGAGAGTCTAGGGTCATCTCTCTGCCATAACTATCATAGGAGACCTTTACTGGGGTAGATTGATTATAACAAATCATTTTCTCTGGATAGACCAAATGTCGGTGGCTCTGCAAAGGGTGATAGCTACCTGGTAGGTGGTTGTTTAGAACCAGAGGAACTCAGTTCTAATCTACCTGTGTGATCATTGAAAAGTCACTTGACCTCTGTTTCTTCATTGATAAAGTATAAGCTTCTTTCTTTTTAAATTTATTTATTTTGAATTTTACAATTTTTTTCTCCTTAATCTTGCTTCCCTCCCCCCCACCCCCACAGAAGGCAGTCTGTTAGTTTTTACATTAAGTGTAAGTTTCTTAAGAGAAGACTTTAATTTTTATCTCTTGTATATCTAACACTTTGCCTTGTTTACTGATTGATGCTCATTCCTAAAACTGATTAAATGATCAAAGACAATCTCCAAATTGTAATTCCAGTTATCAATGTCTCTTTTCTTTAATCCATTCTCCCAAAGAGATGTCAAAATAATCCCACTAATGCATCTGACCACACTCCTTTTCCTGCTCAAAAAATATCAGTGTCTTCCTTTTGCCCCGAAGATAAAAGTCAGATTCCTCAGCTTGGTAATTAAAGACCTTTCCTGGCTTATTCTACATTATTCCATTTTCACAGACCCTATTTGGCATCACACTGGACTATTTACTGTTCCCTAATTCAATATTATATCTTTTGCATATCTGGAATTCACTCTCTCCTTACTGCTTCTCTTAAAATTTCAAGCTTTCTGAATCTCTTGTTTTACTATAGTTTCTTCCCAAGGGAGTTACCTCACAAGTCAAAACATCACTTTGGTTCTCTTTGAGAACAAAGGACAAACACCACCACACCAAATTCCAATACATGTCTGGAATTCTCTCCCTCCTTTTCTCTGGCAGTTCTTTTTTTTTTTTGGCTTCCTTCAAGTCACACCTAAAACCCCATCTTCCACAAGAAATCTTTTCTGAGTTTAATGTTGTGCCTTCTCGTCAGTCATTGATAGTCTCCAATTTGTCATATATATATATATATATATATATATATATATATATACATACATATATAATATCTTGTAGGCACATATTTGTTTATCTTTTATTCCCTCCTCTCGTATTAGTCTGTGAATTCCTTGAGAGCTGGGGTTGGTTTTTTTGCCTTTCTTTGTATCCTCTTCTCCCCCCGCAAAGCTGAGATCATTTCTGGGAACACAGTAGGCTCTTAATAACTGCTTATTGACTAAGGGCAAGGATTAGTTTGCATGTTTGTTTTTGTAATCCCAGAATCTAGCACAGTTCCTTGTATATAGTAGACTATTAATAAATATTTATTGGTTTTGGATTGTATTGAAGCAGGTGCACAGACACCCCCTTGTACCACCTTCCCCAATAGCCACAGTCTATTAGAGAGATGGAGGGCCATCTGGCAGCCCCTAACACATCCTCCAGTTCTTTCCCCCTCCCTCCTGTTGCTGCCTATTCTGGGTTTTCATGGGAGGGAGGGAGGGAGGGAGAGATGGAATCAGTGATACCCCTAAGACCATGAAATATTAATCCACTATAGAAGGATCTTATTACAGTCTAAGCTAACCCTGTATTGACCCCTGGCTCTCTGGCTCCATTCCTGCCTTCTGATCCCATCCTAGCCAGGGGAAAGAGAGATCAGTATTCCTTTTTCTGAAGGGTAGGTAGAGTCTGCTAGAGAGGTGAGCGCAGGATCGTTAAGAGAATTAAGGCCCAATGCCCTAAGACTCCTTTTCTACGCATCATGGCAAGGGAAATGTTCTCCTCTTATAATCTTTTGCAAGCAACAAACAACCTTTTGCCCTCTTGTTCAATCATATAGGTTGGAGAAGATTCTCTGTGAATTTTTTGAGATACTCATCTGAATTTAGTTCTTTAATCTGCAACAAGCTTTTGCCCTTACTAATACTTATCCTGGGTCCATCATGGGAAAACCCCAGAGGTCATCATGAGCAACCCAACTCCCATCTCAGAATTCTGTACAAACCTATATTTTCCTCAAATCTGAAATTGCCCCCTCTCTACACAGACAGATATACATACCTGGACCCCTTCTCCCTGTGCTCTATCCCTCTACCACAACTCAGAACCCAGATATCTTTTCCCTTTGGATCTCTCTCCTCCCTCCACACCCAAACTAACACTTCTCTCCTGTCTTCACATATCCTAGCCAGATTCCCCTTGAGAATGAGATCAACTTAGCTCCAGGGATTTATAATCTGGAAAAATGCCCCCTTGACATCCCCTTTGGGGTTTGTGGAAGTCCCCTTCATACCGTAGAGGCTGGCTGTGGCTAGCCCCATCAGAGCCACCATCTGGGGATACATCCTGTTCAGAGGACTGGAGCTGGCGAAGCTCATCTGGTTGCAGGGCTTGGTACCAGGCTGGGGTCCCCCCCTCAGGGGTTAGAACAGGGCTGGTTGCCTCCTCAACCCCCCTGTTCCCCGGCGGCTTCACCATAGTCCCCGGGAGCTGCAGGAACCGCTGCATTGGCGTCATCAGGCTTCGTGCTTCGGATACCAAGGTTCCCTGGAGACCCCTAAATCTGGTCCCAGACACCAAGGGTCCCCCCCCAGGCAGACAGAGTCCGCCTCCTTCTTCTCTCCCCTCCTCTCTTCTCCCCAGCTGATCTGTGACTCAGTCCCTGCTTCAGTGAGTCCTCACTGATACTTCACCCGCCCAAGCTCCACGGAAACTCAGAAATATGATGCTGTTATGGGACAGCTGGAGTCTAGATGGTAAAGCAATGAGAAGGGGAGGGAGAAGAGGGCAGTAGGGGTCAGCTCCAATTTCCTCTTTTCTTCTAAGAGATTCTGAAGGAAGATTTATGTCGTGGTGGTGATGGGGAGGGAATGTGAATATTATTTGGTAACTAAGCTAGCTTCCAAAGGAAATCCCAACTCATGAGGTTTTGTGGAGTTTTTGTGGTGTTTGTGAAGAAAGAGGGATGGGGAGATATGAGTAGATATAGATATGGAAGAAAGTTAATATAAGATGAGGGACAGAAATAGGAATGGGGGTGGTAATGAGTGATGAAGAAATCAAGATGGGATATAGCAAGATTAGGGCAGAGATATTGATGGTAATTCTGAGGAAAGAGTATGGTGGCATGGGAAAGTAGATGGCACATGAGGAAGTTATTGAGTCATAGGACTGCAGACAAGAAGAGACTTTAAGAGTTCATAACCTTTTTTGTGTCAGTCCCCTTCTCAGAATTTTTAAAATAATTTTTAAAAATAATTTAAAATAATTTTTTAAAAATTATATAAAGAAAATGCTAAATTTCAGTTAGAGGTTAATGAAAATTAAAATATATTTTTCCCTATCTCAGGACACAGATCCTCTGAAATGTATGGACTTTAGATTAAAAATTCCTGTAATATCATTTTATAGATGGGACCTAAACAGGGTTCCTAACATGAAGTCACACATCTAATTTTAGTGGCAGGGCTCTGCATGAGAACCCTGATCTCTTAAATGCCAAGCCTAGTGCTCTTTCCATGTGTCCTCATAACCACCTTCCTTTGTGAATGAGGAAGACACTTCAGAGACAGTTGCTGAGTTTAGATTTCTCTCTGAATTACAAATGAGTCTTATTTCAGACTAAGTCTCCGACATTATCATCTAACTCTTTTCTCTGATCTCAAAGTAGCTCATTGCAAAGGATAAGGCAGGGGCATAAGACTCTGAGTACTAATCAAGAAAAAAACAGTTGGAGAAGTCTCTCTGTGATTGTGCCAGACAAGCCACTGGATCCTAAGAAGGACTAAATTTCATTTACATTCCATTTAATATGAGCATTTTGGAGAGACCAGAAATTTGATTTAGTCTGTAACTTTCCTCACAGTAACAGTTATCTACTGTGTGTGGAACCCTCAGAAAAGCTCAAAGGGTTATTTTGATTATTTCAGGGTCTAGCAGGTAAGGGAGAAGCTAGAGACTGTACTGTTTTTAGGCAGCATGAGGAGAGAATACTTTGCTTCCATCCCAAGTCCTTAGTCTAAGTGGGAGATGGCAGTGAAATTTAAACAGAAATTATAACAATAATGATGAACATAAAAGCTGACATTTAGAAAGTGTTCTAAGTATTCCAAGAGCCTTCCTCATAACACCCTGTGAGGCAAGACACTAAAATGACTTTAAGAATAAGACCATTAGTCAAAAGATATGCAAAGGCAATTTACAGATGAGGAAATCAAAGCAATCCATAGTCATATGAAAAATTGTTCTAAATCATTACTTATTAGAGAAATGCAAATTAAAGCATCTCTGAGGTACCACCTCACACCTCTCAGACTGGCCAGTATGACCAGAAAGGACAATGATCAATGTTGGAAGGGATGTGGGAAATATGGGACACAAATACATTGTTGGTGGAGCTGTGAACTCATCCAACCTTTCTGGAGAGCAGTTTGGAATTGTGCCCAAAGGGTTACAAAAATGTGCATACCCTTTGATCCAGCAATACCACTACTGGGTCTATACCCTGAAGAGATAAAGAAAAAGGGTAAAAACATCACTTGTACAAAGATATTCATAGCAACCCTGTTTGTGGTGGCAAAGAATTGGAAATTAAGTAAATGTCCTTCCATTTGGGAATGGTTTAACAAACTGTGGTATATGTATATCATAGAACACTATTGTTCTATTAGAAACAAGGAGGGATAGGAATTCAGGGAAGCCTGGAGGGATTTGCATGAACTGATGCTGAGTGAGATGAGCAGAACCAGAAACACCCTAACAGCAACATGGGAGTGATGATCAACCTTGATGGACTTGCTCATTCCATCAGTGCAACAGGTAGGGACAATTTGGGGCCGTCTGGGATGGAGAATACCATCTGGATCCAGAGAAAGAACTGTTAAGTTTGAACACAGACCAGACTATTACCTTTAACTTAGGGGAAAAAACCACTGTTATTTTATTATGTAATTTTGCTATCTCTTATACTTTATTTTTCTTCCTTGAAGATATAATTTCTCTCTCATTACACTTAACTTAGATCAATGTATACCATGGAAACAATGTAAAGACTAACAGACTGCCTTCTGTGGGGGTAGGGGGAGGGAAGCAAGATTCGGGGGGGGGGGGAAATTGTAAAACTCAAAATAAATAAAAATCTTTCTAAAATAGAAAAAAAAAAGAAATAAGAAAAAAGGATAAGACCATTAATCTCCCAATTGCAGCTGATAAAATGGAGTTGCATTGGGAGAAAGAGTTATGAAAGGGGTGGCTAGGTGGCATAGTAGATAAAACACGGGCCCTGGAGTCAGAGTACCTGGGTTCAAATCCGGACTCAGACATTTAATAATTACCTAGGTGTGTGGCCTTGGGCAAGCCACTTAACCCCATTTGCCTTGAAAAAGTCTAAAAAAAAAAGGGTTATGAAGGAAACATTCTTCCTATCTTCTCCATAACTACTGAGGGTACCATTATCCTCCCAGTTACCCAGGCTCACAACTCCTACTCTTTACCTTTTCTCCCCCTACCATAACCAATCTTTTGCCAAGTGATGTTGACTCTACCTTTGTAAAAGATGGAATGTATTCTCTTGTTTCTCTGCCACTGTCACCCTGCCAGTGAAGATGATTATCACCTCAACCTGGACTATATGAAGTATTTTTCTGGTTGGTCTCCCCACTATAAGTTTCTTCCTACTCTAGGCCAACCCACATTCAGTTATTGAGGTGATTTTTCTTAAATTTAAGGTCTGACCTTACTGTTGCTGCTGTTGCTATTCAGTTGTTTCTGACACTCTGTGATCCCATTTGGGGTTTTCCTTGCAAAGTTACTGGAGTGGTTTTGCCATTTCCTTCTCCAGTTCATTGTATAGATGAGGAAACTGAGGCAAATGAGGTTAAGTACTTGTTCAGGGTCACAGGGTCTGAGGCCAGATTTGAACTCAGGAAGATGAGTTCCAAAACTAGTAACTACCCTGTCAGATCTTATTATCTACTCAGTAAACACCAATACCTTTCCCCCATACCCCCACTTCTGGGATAAAATTTTAAATCCTCTGGTACTCAAAGCCTTTCAACACCTGGACCTCCCCCTCCCCCTCCCCAACTTCTCCAGTCTTTTTTTTTTGGTTTTTGCAAGGCAAATGGAGTTAAGTGGCTTGCCCAAGGCCACACAGCTAGGTAATCATTCAGCCAGTCTTCTTACTCTTTATCCCTTCAGCCCTCTACTTTTCTTACTCTGGGATTGTCTACAGGCTGACCCCTTGCCTAGAATGGTCTCCCTCCTTCCTTTTATTGTCTCCTGGCTTCAGATTTAAATCCCAACCAAAATCCCACCTTCTACAGGACGCATTTCCTGATTCTCCTTAATTGCAGTACTTTTCTTCTCTTGATTATACATAGCAGTTAACGTGTCTCCCCCAGTCTAATCTGTGAGCTTCTTGAGTGCAGGGACTGTCTTTCTCTTTCTTTGTATCCCTAGAGTTTATTGATTTACTGGACCAGAGGCAGGGACAAGAAGTGTGGGGTGGCCAGAGATGCGAGGAATATGACAGACATGAGCCTCCAAATTACAGAAACAGGGCATTAGAGGGCTTGGGGATGACGATTTCCACAGCAGAAGGGAGCCTGATACTTCTGACAAGTGATACCATTTGTTAACTTCCTCCCCAACTCCAATATAGCATTCTTCCCTGGGCAAGAACATCCTCTGGCTTAGACTCTGAGCCTAGAAGCAAAACAGGATGCCTCCTGGAGGAGGGCTTCACGGAGGCCCTTGGGTGGGTGGGGCGATGCTGGAACACGGGATTGAAGTAGGAAGGACTCTGAGTTAGGATTTGGGGGCAGGAGCAACTGGGAAGGGGGTACAGATGGAAAGGGAGGGAAAGCATCCAGGAAGGAGTTTGAGCTCGGCTCCCCGGAGCAGAGGAGAAGCCTGGATAGCCCGCCGGGTCAGAACCAGCGTCCGTCTGGGCACTGCCGTCCATAGGGTGGGGAGAGCAGCTGAGGGGGAGGGGAGAGAAGAGGGGTGGTCACCCCAGCCAGCTGCGCTGGACAGGGGAGGCTCCAGCTCACAACAGCAAGCCTGGGTGAGAGGAGCCCCGCAGAAAGGCCATTGAGGACGCAAAGCAGGCCGCTACAGCAGGCGCCTCCAAGCCAGGCACCCCCTAGCTCCCCGTTCTCCACCCCGACGTCAGAGGCCAGACCGGGCTGAGGGAGGAGCTGGGGAGCAGGAGGCGGAGGAAGAGCTGTCCATGGTCCGGGCCTGACGCGGGACGCCAGGAGACCTCAGGAGGGGGTGGCCAAGATGGGGGCCCCACACGGGGACCTCCCCAAACGGACCCAGCTCCCCCCGGGCGGCCCGCTCCAGTGCTCGGATACTGGGTTCCAGCGATGAACCTGGCTTCCGCTCTTGGTCCTCCAGTCTCTTCCACTATTTCTCCCCAAATCTCTGCACCTCTAGATTTCCCCTCCCTCCCCTGCACGCCATCCCAGGCCTCCGCCAGCCCCTTGGGTGCTCTGCCACTGGCCTTCCGCCCTCTTCCCTCTATCCCCCCGCAGTAGGTCTCCAGGTTTCCTCCTGCCCCCAGG
Organism: Macrotis lagotis; assembly: GCF_037893015.1. Taxonomy (NCBI): domain Eukaryota; kingdom Metazoa; phylum Chordata; class Mammalia; order Peramelemorphia; family Peramelidae; genus Macrotis; species Macrotis lagotis. Next base: position 70,145,776 of record NC_133661.1, on the reverse strand, counting down.
TCTCCCCAAGATCCTCCACCCCCCTTCCAACCAGGTCTTCGACCGTCCCCCCAATTCCCTGCACGATGCCAGCCCGTTCCGACAATGCCCAGGCCGCCCTGTGGAGCCTTCCCACAAAGCCTTCTCCCAGGTGCATAGTCCAGGTCCCCCTCCTCTGCCCTTGCACCTCCTCATGCGGATTCCGGCTCCCCACCCTCTGGTCTGGGCCTCGGGTCTCCCCCAGTACATCCTTCAGCCTTCCCTGGCCCTTTTCCCAGCCCCAGCTGGACCTGGGCCGGGGACTTGAATCTGGGGCCCAGACCGGGGGCCTCGCTTGTAAGAGATCTGAGACAAGGATGCGGGATGGGGGGGGGCAAGAATGACCCCTGCCCTCTAAGCGCTGCAAGCGCGGGCCCCCCCATCCCGGGCCTCGCTGGCTAGGGGAGCCCCGCCCCTCCCCACAAATCTCGGGCCCCGCTGCAGGGCCGGGAGCCCCCCAGCCCGCCCCACCTGCCCGGGCCCCGCCTCACCGCTTGTAGTCGGAGGAGAAGATGCCGCCGCTGGCCGGGTCGTGGCCGTACTCGGGCTCCCCCAGGCTGGAGGCGCCGCCCTTGTCCTCACCGTAGGCTGGGGCGGCCGACATGGTGGTGGTGGTCGGCCCGGGAGGTGCAGGCAAGCACAGTGGCGGCCCGGGAGGTGCAGGCAAGCACAGTGGCGGGGAGATGGGGAGCAGGGCTGGAGAGCGCCTTAAAGGGCCAGGCTCCCGGAGAGGAAGTGGGGGGAGGTGGGAAAGGGGGGCTGGAGGGAGGGGTGTGGATTTTGCAGCAGGCACCTGGCTCCTCCCCGCCCCAAAGAGGAGCTGTGACGTCATCCTCACGTGGACAAGGAAATCCCCCTCCCCAAAGGGCGTCCCTTCCTCTTAAAGGGATAGAAGGAGGTTGCAAGCATCACCGGCTAGGGGGCTTCCTCGCCCCGAGGAGAAAGGGGGGGCTAGACCTTGGAAAGAATAAGCTATCGTCTGATGATGGGAGGAGGGAGTTGAGGGACACCGCGAATTGGTTAGTGATGTCCCTTCTGACACATCCTTGACTGTGTGACCTTAGGCGAGTCCTCTGTCCTCTAGTCTGGACAACTTTCCAAGAATAGCAAGAGAAGATCCTGCCTGGCATCGGAGGGGAAGTTCCCTCATCTAAATGTTCCCCAACAATGAAATCTCAAGTCCACCTAACCCCGATTTACCATTATGTGCTAGGAGCCAGATTGATCAAAAACAAAACCAAGCTTCGGGTGACTGTTTGTATCCGTTTGCATTCAGCCTTGAGAGGTTCATCTTGCTCATTAGAAGTGACTGGGGGGGGGGGGGGCAGCTAAGGCAGACAGAGCACCGGCTCTGGAGTCAAGAGGACCCGAGTACACATCCGACCTTGGACACTTGATATGCCTAGCTGTGGGACACTGGGTAAGTCACTTTTGCTTTGCAAAAACAAACCAAAAAAGAAGTGACTCGAGATTATAATGGGGAGGAGGTAGGAAATAGACCTATCTTCTGCGATCTCTCATCATGTAGCACCCAAAATCTTACTTTAAATAAGATTTAATTCCAAGAATTTAGAGTGGAAGGGAGGTTTGAACCTTCTAGTCCACTCCCTTCACTTTACAGAAAACTAAACCCAAACATCTGCCATCTCAGAACCACTAGGAAAACCACTCGCACTCAGACTTCAGTTCTCTTTTGCTGGAATGGGGGTGGGAAGTAGGAGAAGATAAAGATTATACGATTGAAAGATGGTGCTTTATACTTAGGATTCGCCTAGGTTTGTTGTTTGGTTACCATTGGATATAGTCCTAACTCATTGTTGATCTCTTGTACCTACCTGAGAATTTTGTTCCTGTAATTAGTTACAGGAGCAAAATTTATGTGGGATTTGTGCTGTGCATCCTCATTAGATAAGGGAATTTTGTGGGCCTCCCTTCCTACACAGGTCTCTCCTGTGCTTAATACATGTGTTGAAGAGGGAGGAGAGTAGAACCAAAAGAATAATAGGAGCTTTGATTAGAACTATGTTGTTTTTTTTTACAATAAATGCAAGTTATACATGCCTCACAGTGTAGAAGGTTAAAAAGATCCAAGGAAATAAAGAGAATATGTTTTAGGATCACGTCAGTATGTACTTGTTTCAAGCTAGGGTTAAGATGGGCTTTGTAAAGAAGTTAGGTTTATAATCATTCTGGTATTTTAGGGGTGCAGCAAGGCAAGAGGATTCCTTCCCCTCCCCTTTCAGTTTACATTTCATTTTTCTTATTTTCTTCTGTTCATCTCTCTGTTTGAATACCTATATTTGTCGATGGAAATAAAAGTTAATTTTAGATTAAAATAAATGAACTTTATTGCATTCCAAGTTGACTTCCCAAGAGAATGCAGAGAAAAGAATGCTATATTTGAGTGGTGAGGGCCTAGGTTCAAATTCTGACTTTTCTACTTAGTCCCTATGTGATCTTAGATGGATTACTGAACTTCCCGGGTCCTTGGTTTCCTTGTCTGGAGTAGAGATTTCTTATCTTTTCTGCCTTGAATCCTAACTTGAAAGAAAAGAGACAGATGGGGGACAGAAAAATAAAGAAGAAAATGCAGACAGTTCTTTAAACTTTCCACAGTCAGGAGGTCTTGAATCACATAGATCCAAAAATGAAAGGGAAATGGAATATTACCTAGTCCAGATATATCAAGCTTGTTGCCAACACTCCAGATTAAAATGTAACATCCAACAATCCTTCCATGTGACCTCTTTTTATTTGAATTTTATTTCTTGTTCAATCAGTTCATGTCTGACACTTTTAAGGGGTTACTTGACAGATATTGGATTGGTTTGCCATTCCCTTAGCTTATTTTGTAGAATAGGAACCTGAGACAGCATTAAATGATTGATCCAGAGTCACATAGATGGTATCAGAGGCTGGATTTGAACTCAAGTCTTTCTGTTACACTATCCACTATGCCAGCTTCTATAACAATGTGAAAAAAACAACATATTAATGTGAATAGACCTGGAAGAACCAACTTCCTGGATAGGGAAACTGAGGTACAGTAAGGGCTTGCCCACGTGGAGGTTAATGGTAGAATCCAGGCTCAGATCTTGGGTTTTCTTTTTGTTGTTATTGTTTTTGTTCTTTGGTCTCTTAAGTCTTTTCAGTTTTCTTCTGTTCTAGCAGCAGAGGAACTAACAGTTTTAAGGGGTATGCCTCTATCTATTCAATAAATATTGATGTGTGAGGCATGGTTTACGTGTATTCCCCAAAAGACTAAGAAAAATGTCCCTGGTCAAGAGGTCAAACACAATACAAGCTATCTTACCCATGACTAGTCCCTGCATCCAACTCTTGTTGGAAACATTCATATTTATCTATTATATCATGCCAACTCATTATTATTTACTGACCCATGGGTAGGTTTAGTATTCAAGTTAATTTCTTAAATAGGGCACTGATGAGTAAATCAAGGGTTAGATAAGAGAGCTGAGCCCAAAGTCTGGAAGACCTGAGTTCAAATGAGTTCAAATTCAAGGCACTGACCTAACTATTGGAATCCTTCCCAAACAAATCTCAACCCCTCTGAATCAAAGGGTTCATCAAATTCCCTCTCCACCTTTATCATAACCCCATGGGAAACAGAGAATTCCCTAAGAACTGCAGTGCCCTCTAGTGATACATAGACCTTAAGACCTGGAGTTCCCTGGTCCAGGTTTCTTGGAGAATGCTTGTAAGATTGATAAATTGGTTAATTGATTAGGGTAGAATTTGGAAGAATTTTTGACTGCAAAAGGGGAATTTGTTGGGGGTTTTTGGCACAACTCTTTGAGGTAGTTACACACCTTTTGAAGGATAAGTTATTGTCTCTAATATAAGGATATTTTAGTTGCTATAAAGGGAAAGAAAAGAATATTTGTATGAGGAACTCTGACAAAAACAGCTTGAAAAGAGATAGGGCCCCTTAGATAGAAATACTTGAAGACACAGAGTGTTCTGAGGACCAGAGAGAAAACCCATCCATCATAAAAATGTACCAAAAGGACCTATTTAAAAAAGCTGCATCATGGCCTATCAGTCCATTTACTTTTAACCATTTTCAGAGTTGGAAGGATAAAGATGATAAATTATAAATCAAATAACTGCAAATATATATGATGATTACATGACACTGTTGTAATTATGTATTATTGATGTGGGTTTCATATCACAGGTTATGAGGAGGCCCTAATTTGGGACATTTGAAGTCAAGGGAGATGAGATGACCAAGTGAAGACTAGGAACAGAAGCTGAAGCTGACTTAGAAGAGTTTGAAGACAGAAGACCCAAAGAATCCAGAAGCTGCTGACAGAAGGGTCAGTAACTAAGTGGTCCCAATCTGCCAAAGTGGGTGCAGGTCAGGTGAGCAATCAGCCTCAGCCCAGGGAAAGAAAGCCTCTGTGGATTTGGGGATGGGAGTCCCAGAGATCATAATGGCTGATATGTACACAACATTTTTCTCATTTTGTGCTTCACCATAAGTGAGGTAATAAGGCAATAAGAACAATTGTTATCTCCAATTTACAGAAGAGGCAACTGAGATTTAGAAAGGTTAAGTGATGTGGCCATTGTCACTCATTCAGTTAGAAAGCATCAGCAGCACCCGGTTAGCTGTCTGTCACTACTACCAAACCAGCTGCCTCAAAAACAGCCTGAGGGAATGGGCCAGAACCACACCACACCCCAACTCTTTTCCTTGATCCCCTTGCTCTTTTAAGGTTCTAAGAATGAAGAAGCCACACCAAGACTGCAGAGAAAAGTGGACTATTAGGCAGTGCAGTGGAAAGAGCACCAGCCCTGGAGTCAGGAGACCTCAGTTCAAATCCTACCTCAGATACTTAATAATTACCTAGCTCTGTGACCTTGGGCAAGTCACTCAACCCCACTGCCTTGCAAAAAATAAAAAAAAACTGCAGAGAACAATTTAAAGACAGTCTATTAAGGTTCTCTTTCTGCAACAGGAAACAAGCAGCATGAGTTGGTTCAAGGGCCCTCTGGGAGATAGAAGATCCAAATCTAGTTTATGGTCAAATTCACGTCCAGATCCACATCCACAGACAGCTGGGAAGAAAGGGGCCTGGGTCATGTTGGCTCCTCAGAGCCCACAACCCCAAGGATTCCTTCCTCCTCCTGCTGGATCACAGCAAGAGGAAAGATTGGAAACTCTCAGAGAGGGCCTGGTCACTATGGTGACAAGGCCAGGATTCTGACCCAGTTCTCAACCTGGAGAAGTCTTGGTGCTGTTTTCAATTGCATCATTTTTCTTCCCCGGGCACATATTTCTTCACCCCACCCCCATCCCCACCTCCAGGATCTCCCCCTCCCCTAGCAGCCATGGGGACCCTTGGGATAGCGATGGGAAGTGGGGTTGCTCTGGCTCATGCCCCTGAAGGGGATTGGGGGCGAGTCCCACCTTAGAACTCTCACTCAGGACACTCAGTTCTTGCAGAGCTGACCCATGGCCGAGGAGGGTCAAGGCGAAGTGGACACAGTTGCTCTGAGTCGGGTGATACGGAAGTACCTCTGCCTCCATGGCCTCCTGGACTCTCCTCTTCAGGGCCTTGTGGTCCACGCCGCCCTTCCTCCGGAGAATTCGCCAAAGCGATCGGGAACGCAGCAGCTGCCGCCGGCCCTGCTTGGACACCATGCCCTCCCAGGGACCCAGAAAAGCCTGGGGTCCCAGGGGTGGCTTGCCTGGGGGTGGGGAGAGGCAGGAGGAGGTGTTTTCATGACTGGGGCAAAGCCTCTTACTTGCAACTCTCCTTACCCTTAACCAATACCATAACCAATATCACTTTCCAATTCATTCAGCCTTCATTGAGACTTGCCATCAAACTCCAACCTCATTTCCCAACCCCCCATCCCTAATCATCATCCCCACCCCTCACCCTTACCCTCAACCACCTGTCATTTCCCAAAGTACATCCCCTCATCTGTCAGCCCTCCTCATCCCATCTTCTGTCCTCTCATCCCTCACTTCAGCCCTATCATTCTCTCACTGCTAATCTTCATTTATCCTCAACTTCTACTAGCCCTATTCCCCCAAACTCTGTCAGTCTTTCTTTTTATCATTTTTGCAAGGTTTTGAGTTTTACAATTTCCCTCTCCCTCTCTTCCCTCCCCCCCAAGAAGGCAATCTGATATAATCTTTACATATACTTCTATGATATCTGCTAGCCCTTCTTACCATCTCTTCCTTCATCTTTCCTCAAACCTTGTCACTTCCCAAACCCATCTCTACTCTTTATCCTCATTCCTTACCCTCATCAACCCTGTCATGTCCAAAAATTTATATCGCCTATCACCGCTCAGCATCTCCATCCTAACACTCCCAAACTTCATCATTACTATTTCTGTCCTCCACAATCTATCATCCCCCACACTCCAAACTTATCATTCTCTCACCTCTGATTTCATTCACCCTCAGCTTCCACTAACCCAGTTATTTCCCCAAACTCTGCCATCCCTTCTTATCATCTCTTCCTCCATCTTTCCTCAAACCTTGTCACTTCCCAAACCCTGCCCCTACTTTTCATCCTTCACCCTCATCCTCATTCTCCCCAACTGTCATTTTTCCCAAGCTCCATCCTATCAACCCTCACCATTCCCATTCCAATACTCCTAAACCTCATCATACCTATCTTCTGTCCTCTCCGTTCTCTCATCCCTCAGACTCCAGCCCCAAACACTGCCATCCTTTCTTATCATTTTTTCATCTTTCCTTAAATCTTGTCACTTACAAAACTCCTTTTGACCATGCCCTCATCCCTGTCCCATTCCCCCTCATTATATTCATCCATCTTCCCCAACTCCCATTATGCCCTCCAACTTTAGCGATGTAAACTTTGTGACATTAGATATTTTTTCATTTTGTCTTGCACAAGAAAGGGGTGTTGAATTGAATCCCCATCTCCCACCTTTCATTTCCCCAGACTTTACCCTGTCTCCTCCATTCCCCTTTATCATCCTTATTCCCATCTTCCTCCTCCCCTAAAATCCATCCTCAAACATCATCTCCATCCTTTGTGTTCTCTCAACTTCTGTTGTCCTTTCCAACCTACTTCCCATCTCAATAACATCCAAATGTCTGCCTAACACTCAACATCTCAGCCCCCCTGCCCCTTCTCACTCTGCTTTACCCCCTCTTCACTACCTACCCCCCCTTCCTCCCTCTCATATATCCCTCTTCAATTCTACAATATTTATAGCCTATGCCTCTTAGGCACTCGTTCACACATTGCCCTGTTTTCTCATGTGGGAATTTTGCCTTCCAAAGAGTCTTGGACTCCTACAAAGACGAAGTATGTGGTGCAAAATTAGCACTTAATAGATGCCTGTTGAATTTAATGGGGGGAGGGCAATTTTTCCTTAGAACAGGTCCTGAGCACCTAATAAACATTCACTCATTTTTTTTCAGTCGGGTCCAACTGTTTGATTTTCTTGGTAAAGATACTAGACTGGTTTGCCATTTTACAGCTCCTTTTCCAGTTGTGGAAACTGAGGCAACCAATGCCTAGCTTCACGCAGCTGAACCATGAAGCTGAGTCTTCTTGACTCCAGACCCCATAATTTCTCCTTTATGACACCTAGCTGCCTAGTACTAGCCACCTAATATTCAATGTAGCTATCTAAATTGGACTTGAATTCTTCTCCCCTAAGCAGAAAATTGGGTTTCTGGGGACTACACTATGTATGTGTACCTATAGACATGAAATATGTATGCATAATTATATACATGAAATAACAAGTTGTATGCAAGTTTCACAGCCCCCTATTTTTTTTTTTGAAGGATTCAGTCACCCTCCAGAGCTCAGTACCACAGATTGAGGTGGAATCTCGAATATCACTCATTGGACTGAAGCCCCCTGAGGCACTCACCTTCAAAGTGAATGATTTCCCCATGTCCACAGTACACACCTACATGGGCCCCCAGCCACCTCCCTGCTGGTGATGTTAACCGGAACAAGAAGAGGTCTCCAAGTTCGGGTTCCTTTCCCTCCAGTTCCACAGCCTCAAAGTGATGACCCAAGAAGGCCTCATACAGGAAGAACTGGGCAGTGCTGAGAGCACCTGACAAGACCTGGATAGAAACAAGAACCTGTCTTCCTCTTGATCTAGGCCTTTCCCTATGGATGGTACTTCCACTGTATGGCTCAGTTCTCTAACGTGAGTGGACAGAGCAGAGCCAGGAGGCATGGTCCAGAGTGGAGGCATGATTTAGGAGGTCAGCTTTCAGGAAGGTATATTCAAGGTATATATAAAGGGAGGTAGCTTTCAGGAAGATAGATAGATAGATAGATAGATAGATAGATAGATAGATAGATAGATATAGATAGATAAGCCTCCAGTTCCTCAGGTTCTCTGAGCATCAATGAGAAAATCACTCTAAAACTTTGGGGACCCCTCATTTATTCTTATGAACCACCCCCTACCCCAACTCCCATTTCTAGTTCCCCTTTCACCACCCATCTAACCCTGGTCAAGCCTTCCTTCCCCAGGGCTCTATCACCTTTCCCCTCTTCCATCCTCCTCATCTCTCATCCCCACCCCACCCCCCATCTCCAGGCCTCTTTGCCTTTGCTTCTCCCCATCTCCAAGCTCCTCTCTCTTCCCTCCTCCATTCCCCAAGCTTGCCATTCCTTGGAGGTAGAATGAGGTGGTCAGTCCAACTGCCAATACCTTGGTCGAAGAGAATATCTAAATAGAAAGAAATATCTTTGGCAGGATGAGGCCAGTTTGGATAGGGATAGGAAAGTAAGGGAAGAAAGGCGTCCTAGGGTGAGAACATGTGGTGTTAGGGTCAAAGGAAAAAAATATATAATTGAATGAGGGATAGCTCTGTGAGTCCCCAAGGACAGGGATGACCAGGAAGAAAAAGATGCTGTGTATATCTTCAGTTCTAACTTCCCTCTAGCATCCACAGTGAACTGGATATTGGAGTGTACTAATGGAGGAAAACAGGCTGCATTCCAGTCTCACCAAGGAACATTTGCAGGCCAAATTGATCCTCTACCTCCTCTTGGTTATATATATATATATATATATATATATATATATATATATATATATATAGTCTTGCATTAGTTTCTCTCTCTCTCTCTAATCTCTCTGATATTTTCTTTCCTCATCTAGACCATGAGCTCCCTGAAGAAATAAATATATCTCCTACTGTCCATACAGTGCCTAAAATATAGGACATGATAAAAAGGGCAGAAGGGAGTGGTGTGTGTGTGTGTGTGTGTGTGTGTGAGAGAGAGAGAGATTAATTATTTGATAGTGGATTGCTTCTTCTGCCCAGGCCTAGAATTTTCTATCAGGGCAAGAAATCATAATCTACTCTCAATAAATATTTAATCTGGTTACTACAACATGTTTTTAGGTGTTCATCCCCTTGAACTGTCCATAATCTCTCCTTAGATGGCCTTTTACATACTAATTAGTTGGAAACTGAGTATAAGGATAATGACCACATTTCTCTGAGACACAGGTTTCTTTATTCTTCCCTCCTTTTATTCTACTTTCACCTGTACCTCCCACCCTCTATTAAAAGTTGAACTCTAGTTCTACTGTGTGTGTATGTGTATTGAGTGTACAATAAAAGTGGGGGTAGGGGGGAAGGACAGCAGCTACCCAACCACATTGGAATAATTCAATTCAATTGGACTGAGTCATCTATCTGGGTCAGCAGGGCAGGCTTATTCCCCATGACCACCACCAGGAGGCCTGTGGGACCGGACAGCAGCTGGAGGTTGTTAAGGGAGCCCAGTATTAACCCAGCACTGTCACAAGGGAAGGGCAGGAGATTAGATTATCCCAGACAAGCTGGGGGTCTTCCTCAGACAGTAGGGAGGAGGTGAAAAGCTAAGTAAATCCTTGGGATGATTGTTACTTACCTGGGGTAAAAAACTCATCTGGGAAGAAAAGGAAAACCCAAAGTTAGTGGTTGATGGCAATATCTATTGTCTTATTGCAAAATGTTTCTTTCTATACTTGATTTCATATTATCTAGAAGGTTAGTACTTTGTCTTCAATAGGGCTATGGTTATTTCTCCTGATTATTTAAATGTTTCCTCCTACCAGTTCCTTAGATTTTTCAACCTAGGTATCATCCTTGACTCCTAAGTATCTCTCACCTTCCATCTCTCCCATCCAATAGTTCCCAAGGCTTTTTGATTGAACCTTTGCCACATCTCTCTCTTCTAATGCTGCCCACTCTAGTGCAAACCTTCATCACCTCAGACCTTGATTATTTCAATAGCTTTCTGGTGGATCTGCCTGCCATGCCTCTGCCCATTCCAAACCATCATCCATTCAGTCACCAAAATGGTTTTCCTAAAGCATAGCTCTGTTTATGTCACTCCTTGTCACCTCATGCCCTCCCTAATTCAAAGGTAAATTCACTTATGTTGCAAACATGGTTTTTACACACCTATGCACACACATTCCTAGTACAGGGATGTGCTAGTTAGGTAAATGTTTAACAACCAACTCTCTGGGAGGAAAAAAAGTGACATACTGCTAAGTCTGAAAAATCAACAAAACAATAATTCAAGCTTTGGTTTAATATTTCAAGGTGCAAGTGCTCACATCAAAAATTTAAGAATCATTGCTCTTGGGTGGGTTTGAATTGGCTCTAGCACAGTCCTTCTTCTAATCCAGTGGAAGGGTTCTAATCTGTCTCCCCATCAATAAACTCCACTGGCTCTCTATTGTGTCTAGGATCAAATCTAAAATTCTTTGGTTGATGTTCAAAGCTCTTCATAACCTAGCAACTCCCCCTTCAACTTTTCTGGTTTTCTACTACCCTACTCTTGCTGTCTGTCCCCCCATCTTTTGACTCCAGCTGTCCCCCAGTCCTGGAATGCTCTCCCTTCTGACCACTGCCTCCTGACCTCCTTGGCCTTCTTCAAATCCCAACTACAATCCAATCTTCTACAGGAAGTTTTCCCCAATTTCTCTTAATCCTAGAATCTTTCCTTTACTCCCTCCAGCCTCAGGCACCTGCCACTAATTGTGTGACCTTGGGTAAGTCACTTAACTTTGATTGCCTCACATCCAAGGCCATCTCCAGTCCTTCTGATTCATAGCTAATCAATGGACCCAGAAGGCTCTGGAGGAGAAAGTGAGGCTGATGACTTAGCACAGCACCTTACTCAAATCCAATTCATGTGCTTGTCACATGAGTGGCAGAGAGAAGAGAAGAGAGGAGCGGAGGAGAGGAGAGGGGAGAGATGTGGTCTTCTTCAAGAATGAAGGACAAACACCATCATCATCATCCTCTCTCTGTTCATTATTTCCTATTTGTCTTGTATATGACTTTTGGTTTGTGTCTCTTCCATTAGACTGGTAAGCCTATTGAGGACAAGGACTTGAGGGCAATAAATGCTTATTGACTAACTTATTACTTAACTTCCTATCTCTAGTGGTCAGAAGCAAGATTCTGCTAGACTCAATTCTAACCCACCCAAAAGAGCAGATTATTAAATTTTTGATGTGAGAATTTGCACCAAATATTCCCCTCCCCTTTCCTTTAGCTGTTTGGTAAACATTCACCTAACCAACACATCCCTGGTTAGGAATACCTGTGTACAGATATGTAAGATTATGTATATAAGTGAATTTGCCTTTGTGTTATGGAGGGCATGAGTTACTGCAGAAATCAAAAATTGAGGTGGAGTTCCTTATTAGTTTGGTGATCATATTAACCTCAGACAAGTCATTCCTCTGTTTCTAGAGTAAAGATAATATCTCCATCCTTATCCTTGGGGTGAAGTTATTGAAAGAAAGGGTTTGGTAAATAGTAAAGAGTCATAGAAATCTTAGCATTTTGCAGATATGCATGTATATGGGAATTTTCTCTAATGTGTGTGAATTAAGAGGCATTATAATATTATGAAGAGAGTTCTGGACTTCAAATTAGGAAGCTTCAGGTATAAAAGTGGTCTCAGTTACCTGCTAGGTGCAGGAATCTGGGCAAATCACTTAACCTGTCAGCCTCAGCTTTCACAACTGTAAAATGGGGATAATAACAGCTCCTACCTCTCAAGGTTGTTGAGAGAATCAAACTAGGTAATATCGATAAAATACCTGGCCAACTTTATTATTTGTCTATGTCCAAGAATATAGGCAGTCAAAAGACATGACTTCTGGATTCAACTCAAACACTTAAATAAGTATGCAATCTTGGGAGAGTCATTTCCCTTCTCTAAAAATATAATAATACTTATGCCACCTCCCTTGAAGGGCTGTGGTAATGATGATGTTGATGTGTGTCCTTTTTTCTTAAAGAGGACTATGATAGGGATGGCTAGGTGGCATAGTGGATAAAGCACTGGCCTTGGAGTCAGGAGTACCTGGGTTCAAATCTGGTCTCAGAAACTTAATAATGACCTAGCTGTGTGGCCTTGGGCAAGCCACTTAACCCCATTTGCCTTGCAAAAACCTAAAAAAAAAAAAAAAAAGAGGACTATGATATCAGGGAGGTGATGCCATGATGAGCATATGGATTGGATTTGAGTGAAAAGGTGCTGGGCTAAGTCACCAATCTCACTTTTTCCTCCAGAGCCATCTTGGTCCAGTTGCCCGATTTGGATCCGGATGACTGGAGATGGTTCTGTATGTAAGGCAATCAGGGTCAAGTGACTTGTCCAAGGGCTGTGATGATCAAATGACTATGAACTCATGCCTGAACACTACTGAGTCATTATTTTAAGTGTAGCTTCCCTCCAGGCTGTCTCTGGTGCCCCAATCTGGAATAGTGGCTTTTTGAGGTCCTATGGATTTGATGTCAGATTGTTATTCCAGATCAGATTGGATAAGGTGAGCAGGGTCACTCATCAAATGTTTGGCCAATCATGAAACCATAGATTACTTCCAGCTATGGAGGATGCATAACCCATCCTGACACCAAGAAATCTCAGGTTAGGAAACTCCTCTGTTATCACTGGTGCTATTATTGTCTCCATGACCTGCTGTGGTTCTCTCTGTATCTCCCCTCTCTGCTGGGTGAGGTTGATTCATTCAGCCTTAGGTAGAGATTAAAAGAGTGAACTGTGATGGATACGAGTCCCAAGAGGGAAGGATGGGTCAGAGAAAGGCTTATTTCATCCAAACTCGTCTGACTGGTTCAGAGGGTCAAACAATGGGCCCATACAGGGTGCTAATGCTCCCTCCTATGGAGCTTCACCTCTCCAGCATCACAAGATCAAAAAGGGTGGGGGAGTGGGAGAGTGGGGGAAACAGTCAGGAGAAGGCATGCCTTCCCTCTCCCCTAGCCTCTGGGACCAACGGCCCCTGGAGGCCCTTAGATTCAGTGGTGGGATTCAAATAAATTAACAAATTAAGTCAACATAAAATTAATTCTGCCATCTGAATCCCATCACTGCTTAGATTCTATCTATGCTGAGTGACCCTCAGACCACAGATCTGTGGTGGTATGAATAGGTTAAGGAGAGAGGCACATCAGCATTTAAGTCAAGCCCAAATGTCCCTCTTTCTCTCTCTCTCTCTCTCCTTTCATTCTCCCCCTTCTTTGTCTACCTCTCAGTCTCTCTCTCAGCCCCCCATTGAACTAGACTATTAGATGCAGAAGTCTGTTAACTTAATTTAAAAAAAAATAACTCTATAACTGGTTTCCTTTGTAATCCTATGGATTTCATTTTGATCATTTAAATTAATTTATTACTTATTCTGCAGATGTGGGAAATGAACTTTAGACTTCATTAGACTATCAAAGGGGTTACCATGACTCTGAAAAAGATCTCCATAGATCTCTAAATTTCTCTAATACTAGCCCCTTCTAACAAGAAGCTCTAATACTTCCCATTTGTTTGATCTTGAACAAATCACTTCCCTTTCCTGGGTCTCCTTCTCTCTAAAATAAAGGTATTAGGCTAAAGAGTACTTGTTTTTTCCCCTTTGGGTTTCAGAGCTGGTCCCATGCAACTATCACCATTTTTGGTCACTCACTAGGGGAGTCCTAATTTCCCTCTATTTTGATACCTGATTTCTGCTTTGACTTCAGCCCTACTCTTCCCTTCCCAAAAAACATTACTTACAAACTAAGTGGGATCAGGGGAGAAAAGAGTAATGAGCTTTCAGATGCATATAATTTTCAGCTGGTCACAAAAATGGGTGGATGACATTTTATAGTCAGTCTCTCTCTCTCTCTCCCTCTCCCTCTTCCCCTCCCCTCCCCCTCTCCCTCTCCCCCTCCCCCCTCTCTCTCCCTCTCCCTCTCCCCCCTCCTCCTCTCTCTCTCTCCCCTCTCTCCCCTCTCTCCCCTCTCTCCCCTCTCTCCCCTCTCTCCCCTCTCTCTCATGCCTGAACACTACTGAGTCATTATTTTAAGTGTAGCTTCCCTCCAGGCTGTCTCTGGTGCCCCAATCTGGAATAGTGGCTTTTTGAGGTCCTATGGATTTGATGTCAGATTGTTATTCCAGATCAGATTGGATAAGGTGACAATGTTCCCAACTCCTAGACTTGAAAATAGGGTTTGTATAGAAAATAGAAAACATTAGAGACTAATAATGGCTAGAATTTATATAGTACTTCAAACTTTGTGAAACAATTTGCATTGATAATCTCATTTGATCCACATACACACAAAACAACAACCTTATAAGGTTGGTGCTATTATCATCACCATTTTACAGATGAGGAAACTAAGGTTTAGAGAGGTTAACATGACTGACCCAGGATCATTTTTAGCTATAGTAAGACAGACCTTCCCAACTCCCAAGTCCCATACTGTAACCACTGTACCCCTTGACTGCCTCATAAAGGAAGAGTCAAGGCCAGCTCTACTCTTTCTTCATGTACTCTTTTCCACCTCTGCACATGCAGGGTTCTTTGCTCAAGGGATGGAGAAGGTTCTTCCTAAAATGTCTCTTTGCCCTCTTTTCTTAACTTTTTCGTGTAACCTAGAGAAACAATTGGTTCATTAGGTCTTCAATGGATAATCTCAGTCATTCTAGCTGAGTCAATCGCCTTTCCCTTTTCTTAAGTGCATTGGGAGGGGCAGCTAGGTGGTGTAGTGGATAGAGCACCGGGCCCTGGAGTCAGGAGTACCTGGGTTCAAATCCAATCTCACACACTTAATAATTACCTAGCTGTGTGGCCTTGGGCAAGCCACTTAACCCTGTTTGCCTAAGGAAAACCTAAAATAAATAAATATATTAAGTGCATTGGGGACTAAGAATTCAAACCCTGATCCCCCTTTTTCTATAGTATCTGCAGTGAAATGATTCTCCTTGCTCCTCCTTGCCCCCAAACCTCTTGCAAAGAGAAGTACATGTCATTTTTTAATTTCAGAGTTTCCATCCATGCCTGAATCCTAAAGTCACTTTCACCTTCTCTGTTCGGTCCCATCACAGATTCACTTTGAGTGTAACCCCATAGAGTCACAATTATCTAGGCAGCCTGCTCCAGCCTGGATCCCAATGAACAGGGGTATAACATGGCAGGAACAGGGCTGAGCCTGGGAGCCATTCTTATAGAAACCCCCTCCCCTCAGTTACCTTCCAACTAGCCCCGCTCCTTCAAACTCCCAACCCTGGAGTCCCCTTTCCCACCCTTGGCATTGTCTGCAAACCTGTCCAAGTCTTGTAGAACCCCTGTCTGGATAACAGGGAGCTGGGACTGGAGCTGGAGCTGGCGCCGGAGCCGGCTGGGACTGATATCCTGGAGTATCTAATGTGTCCAGGTGTGAAGTCATTCACCAAGCGTGCAGCAGATAAGAGGGCAAACCAGGAAAGCCCAGGGCCATGTTCATACAAATCATTGCCCATCTAGGGCAAAAGCCAACATGGGAAAGCTAAGCCAAGCATGAAGCTTTGACCTAACTGAAGGCTGACCACCCTAAAGCAGTACCTGTAGGAATAAAGAAAGTTGAGTGACCCAGGGATTTCTGGAGTTGTATCTGGAGATGATAGATCATAACCTTCTTCATTCACTCTTTTTGGGGTTTTTTTGGTTTGTTTCTGCAAGGCAATGGGGTTAAGTGACTTTCCCAAGATCACACAGCTAAGTAAGTATTAAGTAGCTGAGGTCACATTTGAACTCAGATCCTCCTGACTCCAGGGCTGCTGTTTTATTCACTGTGCCACTTAACTGCCCCCTTTTTCATTCACTCTCGATTCATTCTCTCTCTGCCCTCACCCATCTAATCAACCACCCAATCCTATCTAAAGGGTTATTAACCTTGGTTTGATAAACTTAAAACATTTTATAACTGTTTTCAATTTCAATTAATTTCAATAAAATTAGTTTCCTTTATAATCTTATGCTTTATACCCTTATGCCTTCAAAGACATTATTCTGGGTTCATAGGCTTCACCAGTGTGACCCATAAAATGTTAATGATGAAACAATCTCTCTCCCAATCTCACCCACTAATGTTGCCACTTTAGTTTGGACCCTCATTATCTCTTACCTGGACTATGATAATTTTTTAACTTATGTTCTTTTCTCTAGTCCTTCCACTCTCCTTTAATTGATTTCACCCACTACCATCAGACTCATTTTTCTAACACACAGGTGTTGTAGGCTAGGCTTGACTCAGGTCAGATTGGGAGTTTAGGTTCAAGACTATAATGAAATGCCACCCCTTAGTCCTCTAATTCCTCCCTAGGTAGGAGTTATATAATGATCCTGGGTGTTGGTACTGGCAGCAATGGTGAAGGGGTAATTGGATCAGGTCATTCAGCAGATAACAGAAAGGGAATTTACTTAATTTGGGATGTTGCCCCTTCCACCTTCCATTGGTATAGAATGAGTAATACACATTTTTCTATGCTGTATAGCCAAGGAAGCAATTTACTTTGGTTTTGCCTATTTATATTTGTTACAAAGAGCTAACTTTTATTTTATTTTCCCCCCAGGGGGATGGAGGGAGAAAAAATAGAATTCTGATAGTTAAATTTTTTTAAAGTCAGAGAAGTAGAGGGGGAGCTACAGATAATGGAAAGTTGCATGTGCTTTCAGATGTGGTCACTACATTATTAGCTTTTGTTATATTAGATTCATGGAGTGTAAGGAGGAAATCTATAAATATGTGATAATAAATTATATCAATAAAACTTTCAAAAGAGAAGAGGGGGGCAAAATTTTTTGTTTCCTATGACCAGACAAGAAAGGCTCTAAAAATGTTGAGAAAAACAATAAACCTTCTTCAAGGGTTTGTGTCGTTGGAATACTCACCATAAATAACTTCATCTTGAATTTGTAATGAATATGGAATGAATATTCAAGACACCTAAGTTTGTAAAATTATTTAATAGTGTTACTCCAATAACCAGAGACTTACACTCTATGTGTATGTGGCTAATTAACCAATCATCATGGTTCTTTCTGTCATTTTTAGATTAGTAAGATGTTTTGAGAAGTTTGAATGTGATGTTAAATTTGGTATTCTCTATTAAAAATGGACTCAGAGGGGCAGCTAGGTGCCACAGTGGATAGAGCACCGGCCTTGAAGTCAGTAGTACCTGAGTTCAAATCCGACCTCAGACATTTAATAATTACCTAGCTGTGTGACCTTAGGCAAGCCACTGAACCCCATATGCCTTGCAAAAAATCTAAAACACAATACACTCAGATAATTTCCAAAATATAGCATGGGAAATGGATTTTACGTTCTCTATTGAGTAAATTAACAAAGTACTCATATATATTTATATACACATATGTATATATAAGTGAATAAAAGCAATCTGACCAAAACTGAAAGAATTACTATTGAGAAATCTTCTAAACCCAATCAATGTGAACCCAGAGATTTGGTATTTTTTCATGCAGACTAATGTTGTTATGGCTGATTAGAAAGCCAGTGGGAGTGGGGGCAGTGTCTTGATTGTGTGTTTTTTAAGGAAAAAAAACAATCCTATTCTGGGCTGATCATAAAGTCCTATCTCTGCTTTCAGTTCCAGGAACAGTAGCATTCCTTCAAGGTCTAGTCAAGCCTCACCTCTTGTTTGAAGACTTTCTTGACCACCACCCCAGCCCATTTGACTCTTACCCTTTTCTGGTGTCTCAAAGCACTTGCTGTTTGTGGACTTAATCATAAACTTCCTTGTTCTGGGAATTATCTTTTCATGAGTATGAATCTTATCTCTCTTCTGAGACTTTGAGCTCTCTGGGGAGGGGGGGGGCAGAGTTGCCTTGTCTTCCTGCTTCCTCCACAGAGAAACATGGTGTTCAATTCAGTCAACACATTGAACAACTGGCTGATTCCTGAAGTGAACCTGGCCTCCTATAGCTGAGCTTATTTCT
The DNA here is from genome assembly GCF_037893015.1 of Macrotis lagotis. Taxonomy (NCBI): domain Eukaryota; kingdom Metazoa; phylum Chordata; class Mammalia; order Peramelemorphia; family Peramelidae; genus Macrotis; species Macrotis lagotis. The sequence goes on along the minus strand of NC_133661.1, from coordinate 70,127,464 downwards.
TTTTTTTTCTAATTAGATAGATTATTGGCTTGAAGCCAGAGACTGATATGCATGACCTGTTCCATAAGGGTAAAAATAGGGTGCTGTTGGTAAGCAATGTTAGAGAAATATTAATGGTGGTTACACATCAGCAAAGAAAATTGAAGTTGGTGCTTAGTGTGGTCACCAGAAAGAGAGTAGAGCCTCAATGGATTTATTAGAGAAAAGGATTTTAGAGATTTGTTAGGTAAGAATTCTCAGCCTGGGATCCAAAGATTTATTAAATCCCAAAGGATCCTTGGATAGATTTCAAGAGGCCCATAAACTTGGACATGAAAAAATTATATCTTTATTCCCACTAATTTTGAGCTAAAATTTAGCATGCCTTTCAATTATTTAAGAAAAACTTATTATGAGGAGGGGTTTTACCAGACTTCCAAAGAGGCCCCAAACTGTTTATGGAACCTCTGGTCTAGACCATGAGAGTACTTATGATTTCCCCTTAGGTCATAGAGGCAGTCAGAAGCAGTCCTAATTTGAACTCAAGTTTTTCTGACTATACATCTAGTGTTTCACTCCACACTATACTGCCCTTTTGTATATTTTGTTTTAGGTTCATCCCATAAGACCAGAAGTCAATATAGCTTCCTTACTGAGCCTAAAGTCTAGGTTATGACCTTGAAACCCCAATAGGATGTGTCCTTGGAAGTGTAACTAAAAAGAAGACCTCCTGACTCCTATTCAGTTAATGTCACCTGGCTACCAGGTGTAGGCACAATGTCAGAGTGCTAAGAGGTGACAGGTTTAGAGGCAGAAGCTAATGAAAGCTGTAAAACTTATTTCTAACTCAAGAAAGGAGGAAAGTTGAAATGTTCATTCCTTTCCAAAGAGCTCTGGGTGAGAGAATCTCAGGTGGAGGAGGGGATGGAGGATTATAAGGGAAAAGATGAGCCATGCCTCCTGTGGAGAATCCTCTGGGGCCTCTCTTGTTGCACTGAAGCTTTGGGGGACAGCTGGGGAGAGTTGGAAGCTAATTGCCCCTGTACATCCTTTTAGATACTGTAGGGAAGTCAGACAGTGGGAAGAGAGCTGGTGAATAACTGTTTGGACCAGTACACGAATGATATGGAGGAAAGAAAGTACGTGGGGAATGGGATATGTGCCAGAGCATTTTCTCCTACCTATTTTAATTTCTGTATTTGACAACAAAAATAAGTGATTATGTAATGGTATATAGCAATAGCAATAAAAAGGGGGAAAGACTCTGTACAAGACTTATGTTTAAATGATATTCCAAATCTGAGCGGATTTTGAGATGGTGATGTAACAGCTCCTAAGACAATCACTCTACTCCCCAACTCTTACAAGGGACCATGCCTTTCCTGAGATATGTTAGGATGTTCCATTTGGAGTGGGGTGGCAGGAATACATCTCCTCCATGCAAGTAGGTCTTATTTTTTCTTGAAAGTTATTGAAATCATTCTTGAGACTTGAGTGGCTCTGGGAACTAGAAGCTCAGTTTGTTGGCTTTACTTTCTCATCTTTTGAGAACAAAACAGTCATTTGGAGCTGTCTTGATGTTTGCAGGACAACAGTCAGCAACTCAGGAAAGGGAGCTTCCCTTAAATGAGTCAATTCAAGGTATCCTCAAGGCTTTTCCTTGTTGAATATGCTTGTTTGGTTATGGCAAAGTACATTTCCTCTTATTAATGTTGAATGATCTACAAGTATCTCATTTGATTTCAGTATGGAACCTAAGCCGCCAGGGAACTTGCCCAAAGGTGGGTGGTGATCAGAACAATTGGAGTGGTCGTGATGGATTGGCCCATGAGAAATTCCTTGCAGTGGGGGGGGTGGGCAGTGCAGATGAGGACTCCAAATCCAAATTTGGCCTCCATATTCCTAATAGTGCTTTTGATGATGCCTCTAGAGATAGTGATTGTTTATTATGAGGTGTCCCCACTCCCAGAAGATTGTCCACTTAATACAGAGAGACTGAAGGGAGTTATATGAGTATGTTCTGTTACCTTAAGAGTTATATTTTGAAGATAATTCCAGCAGAATGTCCTTTAGGCCCACCAGCTGTGCTGACCCTTGGGTCATTTCAATCTAGTCATTTAAACCTGCTCAAAGTTCTAGTTAGAGGGTGTCCCCCAAAATTGATTTGCCTCCAAAGCTTCCAGGAGAGGTTGAATTTTTTGGAATTGAACGCATGATTTCCTCCTCACTAAAAAGACAATATAGAAAGATTAGATGTGCTGTCTTCTGGTTGAGACCAGAAGCCTTTGTTCTCCTAATGGTTATCATCACCCCATTAATGTCCTTTGGGGAGACCTACTGAAAGAAGACCCTTCCAGGATTTAAGGGAGCCATCCCTGTGAGTGAATGGAGAAAGACAGAGTTTGGTTTTGAATGATCTTTTGGAAATGGCGCAGTGAGATATGTCTGAGGGACATGGCTCTCTAGTCTGGGGTAGCCAGGTCTTGAATAGGAGGATCATCAGGGTCTAGCATTGCTTAGTGGGGAGGGGGGAGGCGGAAGCAGGAGCAGATGCCAACCCCAGCAGTATTTTCTAGAAGCAGTGGGCACAGTCATGGGTCCCTGAGGTTGGGGTAATGGGAATAGACACAGTCCCCAGCAGTATTGACCAGATGGCCATAGGTACAAGTCGAGCTCCCAGTGGTGGTGGTCAGCAGTATTCCGTGGGGGCAGAGATGTGGGCCCAGCAACAGCAGACCACAGAGCAGGGTGCCAGCACTCCTGAGCCTAGCCCACTGGCAGAGGAGTGGACACTAACATGAACAGTGGCAAAAGGCAGGTCCATGGTAACCTACTGCTTACAGTTAAGCAACAGTGCTGTTAGTGTGATACCCAGGGATCGTTATAGAACTCCTACCATGGGAAGGCTTGGAAGGTGGCATTATTGGGAGTGGGCATGTTTTCTGGCAATAAGGAAGAGGAGAAAAATGCCTAACTAGCTCCCACAAAAAAAAGGAAGCTGTCTCTCAGAGGCCTCTTTCATGGGGAAAAATTTCCTATTCCTCTTGCCCCTCCCCTCTATGATGTTCCTGGGGAAGAGGAGGTCCTGGTTAGTGATCCAGAGAACACTTAAGTGGGTGGTGGTACTCTCTGGACAATGATGAACATTGCTCTGCTGGAAGTGTCCTCACTTCTCTATAACCATGATGTTCGTGATACTGTTCCTGCTTATAGTTGATCACTTTTTATTGAGAGACTCACTAATCTATAACAATTTGCCATCCTCTATCACCTGTACCTGATCAATTAGACTAAGGACTTTAGGGGCGGCTAGGTGGTGCAGTGGATGGAGCACCAGCCTTGGAGTCAGGAGTACCTGTGTTCAAATCTGACCTCAGACACTTAATAATTACCTAGCTGTGTGGCCTTGGGCAAGCCACTTAACCCCATTGCCTTGCAAAATCTGAAAAAAGAAAGACTAAGGACTTTAATTCCTGGGACTCTAGTAGATTCAGTTGTTCCTTAAGGGAGCCGTTATTGTTTTTTGCTTTTGCCATATTTCTACTTTAGTTTTTTTTTAACCTCCTCTGGTAGACTTTTTGAATATTGAAGGTCAGGGTTGACCAATAACAGCCCTAAAATCATTCAAGCTGTAGAAGTTCCAACAAGCCCTAAAGATTTTACCACCAAGGGGTAGCTTGTGGTAGGAAAAATATCTTAGCCTTCACCTCTTATACAGACTTTTAAATTTTCCTTAAAAATGGTATTGAAACCATTCTTGAGACTTGGTTACCTCAGGGAGCTAAAAGGTCAGACTGTTGATCCAGTTTCAGGTTCTCTGAGTACCATGGCTTCCTAATGCTTGGTTGGTAACTCACACAAGGAAACTTTGCCCAGTTGAATCAACTCAAAATCTTCTCAATGCCTATTCTTGTTGAAGGAACCATTGTTTTTGAAGTTAGCCCTTGATAGTAAGTTATTTATGAAGTTATTTTTTGGGTGGGTTCCTTGGCTAATATTAAGGGGAAAAAGCAAAAAAGATTGAGAAACAATTAAACCTACCCAAGTATGCAAGATAGAATCCAATTATGGGCATGCATATTCCTAAGGAGTTTTCTCTAAATTCTTTGGTCATTGCAAGAATTGTTCTCTCATAGGAGAAATCAAAGACCCTTTGATAAGCACTTACAGTTTTTCCTCTTTGGATTTTCCATATAAATATCCATTTAGATTCTCTTGGAGAGGAGAGAATAATTTTTCAATACATAAATACTCAACAGGGGAAAAGGTTTGGATTATAGATAAAGATATAGAGAAGTATGTGTATATGTGAAGGCAATTTCTCTAATAATAAAATAGTCATCTGCATTTTCTCAGAAAAAAAGATGGCACTTGAAGTAAAAAAATTCTGAAAGCAAAATCTCTCCTTATACACATCATCTGAAGGATCAAAGAAAACACAAAGTAGACACCATAAAATGAGTCAAGAGGTCATATTCAATAGGATCCTACCACACATCCTTGACTCCACACCCAGCACTCATATCACTGGTCATCTAGCTGCCATGCCTCACACTTTTCTTTGGCTATGTCATTGCGTCTGTTTTTCCATCCACCTGGAATGTTGCCCTGCTGACCTACCTTCCCCTTTCTGGAAATCTGCTAAGTCTTTAACCCTTCTACCTCTTCAAGGCCCTAGTCAATTGTCACCACCACCACCATTGAAGCCCTTCTTGATGCCCCAGAGAGGTGATCTCCCTCTACTCTGAATTCCTCTAACATTTTATTTATGTATCATTCAGCATACTTTCACGTTCTGCTTTGTAATATGGTTGTTTTTGCAGTAGCCTTTTCACCCTCTTAGATCATAATAAACACCCTGAGAACTGAGGTTATGTCATGGTATAATTAAAAGCATGCTGGACTTGGAATCAATACAAATCTGGGTTCAAATTCCACCTTTGATACTAGCTGTGTGACTGTCAGCAATTTAGTTAAACTCTCTGAGCTTCAGTTCCTCATTTGTAAAAAAGGAGTAATAATACTAGCAAGAATGGTGATATCATGAGTGAACACTAACTACAGACTGTGTCCTTGAAAAGGGAACTGACTTTTGGAGAAAATATAGGCTCAGGCTATGGGAGCCTATGGCCAAGAGGGCCAGGAATAGTTTGACCAGGAGCTTCAATGACTAAGGAGCCTCGATATTCAAAGGGTCTTTGACAATGTGCTTATTGGGAGCTATGGTGATAGCAGTTTATTATGAGGTGGGGCTCCAGTGGGGGGGGGGGGGGAGCTTGACTTGGAGAGTACATGACCAAGGGAAAATGATGGTGGATGATGGGGCCTATGACCAGAGGAATTTATGACCAGATGACATTTATAACTAGGTGAGAGGTAATGGGGATTATAGTTATGACAGATATCTTTGTGTATGTGTAAGTTATAATTAAAGGGGCCCAAATGAATCAAGAGGTCATATTCAAGACTTATCAAGCATATGTCCAAAAGGATTTAGGAATTAAGTGGTGGTTAATGGGGACTGTGGTGATGAAAAGGGAGGGAGTCTTCTGGGAATTAACATAACTAGAGTAGACCAGTGACTATTATGATCTATGACTACAAAGGAGCTGAAGGAGGCTTCTGGGGACTATAGTTGAGAGGATTTATGACAGGGGACATTATTTTGCTGGGGGTAGGGATGCTAATGGCAGTGATGACTTGGAGAAACTGTGACTGGAGGACCTGTGACCAGGGTCCTTTAACTGAAGTATTTGTGACTAGAAGGGCAGGTGTTAATCAAGAACTATGACTATTAACACCTGTGATTTGATGGTATGATCAAAGAGGCCTGTGATGGGGGAGGGGGTGTTGATAGGGGATATAGCCAGGGAATTTGCAACAGGAGTCCATAATTGGGGGAATCCTGTCATTAGGGACTTATGACTCTATAGGGATGGGAGGGGAAGGGCCTATGACTGGAAGTTATGAACAGGCAACCTTAATGGGATATAGAAGGCTAACAGGGGCCATGACCTTCAGGGGAGGGGCTCCTTACTGATGGGACCCTCTAAGAATCTTCCAAAGGGCTGACACTGCTGTCTTTTACCATCTGCTTCTCAGGATAAGTCAAATATGGCAGTCATGTGTAGACCTGCTGAGTAATTAGTAAGTGAGTAATTAAATGGTTTCTGACAGCCTTTAGGAGCAAATTCAAGACTTAAACCAGGTTAATCCTTTGGTGTCTGCCCCAGCAGATGTCAGTCACAGATCAGCCCAGATCCTCTGTCACCCATGATCTCTTCAGCCTTGGTCTGGGATAAAAGAACCAAGTCCTCAGTCTGCCATGGAAGGCTTTACACAATCTGGCTCCTACCCACCTTTCCAGATTTCTATCATTCTTTTTTCCTTCCTGAGCTTTATGTTCCCATCAAATAGAACTCTTAGCTACTCCCTGACCTTCTGACTAGAGCTTCGTGCATTTGCAATAGGCTGCAGTGGACAACCTCCTGGTTTTGAATTCAATCAGGACTTGTTTCAAATCCTGCCTTAGTCACCTGCATGCTACGTGACCCCGGGTTGTCATTTTACCTTACTGACTCCCATTCTCCCCATCTGTAGAATGAGGCGGAAAGAATTCTAAGAGGCAGAGGTAGAGAGGTCAAGAAGGATGAGAATTGAGAAAAGACCATTCATTTTGGCATGTAAGGGATTATTGTTAACCTTGGAGGAAGCAGTTTCAGTAGAATGATGACACCTGAAACCAGATTACAGTATTTAGGAGCAAGATGGGGGGGGAGGAAGTAGAGGCGTCTTTTGTGCGGGGCTTTCTCAAGTTGTTTAAGTATTGAGATGAAAGAAGGAGGAGAAATATCAGATATAGGTAATTAGGAGAAATAGATGAAGGTAGTAGATAGAGGTCCTTAGTAGAGATGTTTAGATCAAATGAGGTTTTGGTTTCTTTAAGAATGGGGAGATATGAACATGTTTGTTGACATCAGGGAAGTAGCCAGTAGATTGAAAGTAACAGAAGATAAAGGGGAGGGGAACCTCAAAAGTGGGTATAATCTGATGGAAAAGATAGGAGGAGATGAGATTAAGGGTTAATGTAGAGATTTGGGCCTTGGAAAGGAAAAGGGTCACTTCATCCTCCAAGAGAGGAGTGAAAAGAAGATAGTGGATGAAGATGTCATAAGCCCGAAGAGTAGAAAAAAGGAGAGGGAGGATTAGGAAAGGGGAGAAGAGGAATGGGGGGGGGGGGGGAAGAGAAGCAGGGGAGGAGGATGAAGAGGAAGGAAGAAGAAAATTTAGAATTTGAACTATAGAGATGCACAATGTCAGAGCTAGAAGCAATCTTAGAGATCATGTAGTCTCTTTATTTTATTGATCACAAAACTGAGGTTCAGAAACATGAAGTGATTAAGCCCAGGTCACTGGATGAATAAATCACATCTTTATATGTTTTCCTCAGATCAACCCCAGTGAGGCAGATAGTACATAAAACTATCATCCCTATCTTAAAGATGAGGGAGTTGGGGCGGCTGGGTGGTGTAGTGGATAAAACACTGACCTTGGAGTCAGGAGCACCTGGGTTCAAATTCGGTCTCAGACACTTAATAATCACCTAGCTGTGTGGCCTTGGGCAAGCCACTTAACCCCGTTTGCCTTGCAAAAAACTAAAAAAAAAATGAGGGAGTGGAGCTTCAGAGAGATTAAGTGATAATTAGCATTTATATAACAACTTAAAATTTATAAAGCCCTACCTGGTATCTCAATTGATCCTCACAACAACCTAGGAAACATTATATTATAACCCCATTTTAATAGATGAGAAAACTGGAGCTGACAGAATGTAAATATTCTAAGCTTCTGAGACAAGATTAAAACTCAGGACTTGATGACTCCAAGTCCCAATACTTTACCCACTGTGTCTTTTACTTGTTTCCAGTTAAGTGACTCATACATGGTCACAGAACTGTTCAGTGACAGTTTGGGGATACTCACTCACATGATTTCTTGGTTCCCCATTTTCTCCATTACATCATTATCCACCAAACTTCTATGCTTTCTCTTTGAGATTATTTTTTACTCAGATGATATGTGTCTTGTCCATTATCTGACTCTTTGCATATTGTTTCCTCCCTGTCAGTGTGTGCTCTTCTAAGTTAGGGACCTCAAAGGGTGTTCTTTGAACCAGCCCTTAGCAAAGCTAGTGCCTGCCCAGCATTGTAAATAGATGTCACTAAGAGCTTGTTGACTAATTTGTCCCAATTGCTTCCTCTTCTGGTGTTGATCGAATGGCCAGTTGTGTGACCCTGGGCAAGTCACTTAACCTCTCTCTGCCTCAGATTCCTGGGTGGTAAAATAGGATAATAATCTACTTCACAAGGTTGTTATTAGGATCAAATGAGATAATTGTAAAATACTTATCACAGTACTAGTTTATGGTAAGCATTATATAAATTAGCGATTATGATTATTTTAATAAAAATTTTAGTATTTTTTTTTGTTTTTGCAAGGCAAACGGGGTTAATTGGCTTGCCCAAGGCCACACAGCTAGGTGATTATTAAGTGTCTGAGACCGGATTTGAACCCAGGTACTCCTGACTCCAGGGTCAGTGCTTTATCCACTGCACCACCTAGCCGCCCCAAATTTTAGCATTTTTATTTAAACTTTTGTGTTCTAAAGTCTATTCCTCCTTCCCTACTTCCTTTCCCTCCTCCTCCCCTCCCTGAGATAGTAAGCAGTCAGCTATTATACATGTGAAATCATGTAAAACATTGGAATATTGGTCATTTTGTACAAGAAAACTAGAATAAAAGAAAAAAAGAAAGGTGTTAGGGACTGTTGTGTGTGGGAGTGCTGTGAACCTTCATCACCTGGTGCCCTTGAACACCAGAGCATTGTTTTATTAAGTGGCACAGGAGTGGGAGTGGATTAGAGACTGGGAGGGATATTTAAGCACTTGTGTTTTGGTGAATAAATGGAGACCTTGGTGTATAGGGAGAAACTTGTCTTCCTGGTCTCCAACCCCTTCAACTCTCACCTGGGGAAGATTGAGGGAGTCCAGAAAGGAAAGACGTGAAAAGTAGCAGTTTCCATCTGTATTCAGTCAATATCAATTATTTCTACGGAAGAGTATAATATGCTTCATCATTTGTCTTTTGGGATTGTCTTAAATTTTGTATTGCTGAAAATAGCTGTCATTCACAATTCTTTATCCAACAATAACAAACTGCCTCTGTGTACACCATTCTCCTGGCTCTGTTTCCTTCACTTTACATCAGTTTGTGTGAATTTTTCCAGGTCTTTCTGAAGTCATCCTGCTTCTTATTTCTTAAAATAATATTCCATTACAATATTTTACCAATTGATGGGCATCCCTTTGATTTCTAATTTTTAGCCACCATAAAAAGACTGATATAAATATTTTTGTACAAAGAGGTCCTTTTCCCTTTTTTGTATGCTTTAAAGATATAATCAGTAGTACTGCTGGAGCAAAGGATATGTTCAGTTTTATAACTCTTTGACCATAGTTCCAAAATGCTCTCCAGAATGGTTAGATCAGTTCATAATTTCACACACAATGTATTAGTGTCCCAATTTTCCCACATCCCCTCCAACATCCAATAGTTTCCTTTTTTTGTCATATTATCCACTCTGATATGTCAGTGGTACCTCAGAGTTATTGTTTTATATATATATATGAGTAAATCAATTTTTCATTTATTCCCTTAATATCTTGAGTTCTTATTCTTCAGATGAATTTTCTTATTTTTTATCTTCATAAAATAATTTTTGATAGTTTGTATGGCACTAAATAAATAAATTTAGGGGAATAGTCATTTTTAATTTTAATATCTAGTATTTTTTAGGACTTTAAAGTTTGTAAAGGGCTTTACACATATTATCTAATTTAATCTCAGTGGTGTGTTTTTACAGCCAGTTCTCTAAAAAAATGTTTAATAGCTGTTCTCTGGGATACATATACACTTAAATTTTTTAAAATATTTATTATACATACACTTTAAGTTTATTTGGCATTATTAAGATTTTCTTAAGTCTATATAATCCATAATACAATAAAGTCCATCATATCCCATTTGACCCACCCGACAACTCTGTGAGATAGCTTATTATTATCCCCATTTTAAAGATGAGGAAATGGAGACTTCAAGAATTTAAAAAAACCTCACTGAGGGTCATGTAACCTTTAGATTTTTGAGACAAGATTTGGGTAGAAGTCTTCCTACCTTGAAGTCCAGCACATTATCCCTGCACTACTTTGCTGCCTCACTGTCTACCCTACTATTTCCTAAAAAAAAAAAAAAGTTATTCAATAGCATTGCTCAATTAGCAATTATTGAATTGACATCTGGAAGGAGAAGTTAAAGATGCTCAGAAATAAACCAGGACACCTTCCAGTGTTCTGAGAGGGAAAACTTAAGAAAATAGTGTATGTGAGGTGGGGGTGGGGGCAGGGAAGGGGATGGTGTCTGGGAAGCTCAGGATGTTCTAAATGATCTCAAGAAGGCTAAAACCCATCAAAGGGATAGGGGAAGAGCAATCTGACAGCTGGTGCTCTGCTCAGCCCAGCCAGACCATAAATCTGCTGAGGTCAGGACGGGAGCTGTAGCCACAGATGGTGGCAGTCAGAGATCTAGGTCGGAATTGAGGCTAGGCAGCTTTGGGAGGGGAGTCAGCATGGGTGATTTGAGTTAGCCTATTTCTTGGGTTGGGTATGGCCTGGGGTGGGGGAGAGGGCCCCCCACATATTTTTGAAGAGAGATTAGTGAGAGAGTGACTGAGTTCTTAGAGATTCTAAGAGAAGTAGGCCTATAATGGGGTTAGGGTGAGAGAATAGGGGTGGTCCAGGATCTGGGCCTCAGGCTCCCTTCATCAATGGATCCAGTTACAGGTTCATGAGCAGTTGGGGAAAATGGTCAAATATGGACATCAGGAAGATGATTTTGTTAGCAGTGTGAAACATGGACTAGAGAAATAGAACTGTTAGGAGATGATTTAAATTTTTTTTTTAAATTCCATGCTCTTTTTGTTTTGTTTTGTTAATTTGTTTCAGAGATACCAATTTTCCTCTCCTGAATATGGGTTTGTGGTCTCACTGTTATCATTCTCTTTAACAGGCTGGAATCCCCAGCCCTTTAGTTTTCAATAATCCTTCCTGTACCCCACTATTCAACATGAAAACCCATAAATTGCAGGGTTTTCAAAATATACATTAAAAAATGAACTCAACTGGACAGTCTATAGTAATTTACTGATGTTTGTCCTTCATGCTCAAAGACAACCATGACATTAAGGGAGATGATGCCATGATAAGCATATGAATTGGATTTGAATTGTGGGGGGGCGTGCTGTGCTAAGTCACCAGTCTGACTTTCTCCACCAGAACCATCTGAATCTAGTGGCTAGATATGGATCAGGATGACTGGAAATGGCCTTGGTTGCAAGAAAGTGACTTGTCCAACATCATATAGCTAGTAACTGGCAAGTGTCTGAGACTGGATTTGAACTCCTGTCCTCCAGACTCCAAGGCCAGTGCTTCACAGAATCCTCTCACTCAAATCCAGTTCATGTGCTTGTCATGGCATCATGCCTGATGTCATTGTCTTCTTTGAGAATGAAGCAATTTACTAAGTATTCTTTGAATCCCTTGAAAAACTCCTTGGGTCCTACAGGGTACATATACCCAGGCTGACAATCCTGGACTAGGAAATTATTAAATGGGAGGTCCTGAGAACAGATAGGTGATTCAATGGATACAGTACCTGACCTTGGATCAGGAAGACCTGAGTCCAGTTCTGATCTCAGACATTGTGTGACCCTGTGCAGGTCACTTAATCCTTTTTGTCTCGATTTCCTCAACTGTAAAATGAGTTGAAGAAAGAAATGTCAAGCCACTGCCAAGAAATCCCTAAGTGGAGTCACCAAGAATTGGACACAACTGAAATGACTCAACAATAACAAAACATCCTGAGGACCTAAATGAGGGTGGGAGGATGGGTATGGAGAGGAAGGGAAAGACACAAAAGATATTTTAGAGACAGAATCATGGGATCATAGGTTTAGAGCTAGAAGGGACCTTAAAGACTATTAAGTCCAACATTCTCATTTTCCAGATATGGAAACCAAGGTAAGGAGGAGTCACCTGGTCAAAATCATTAAATCTAGAGAGTATCAAAGGTTGGATTTGAACCAAGGTCTTCCTGAATTGAGCCTTAGAGGTATATCTACTATATGTCTATGTCACCTAACTACATGGACGTGGATGTATACACATATATTTGGGAAGGGATAGAGGAGATGACTTTGCTTCTTTGAATCTAGGAGAATAGGAGGATTATGGGAGGATTTCTTATAAATAAGAAATAGGGAAGTTGGTGATGGGATGAGGTAAGGCAAAGATGCTAAGTGCTATTTTAGATACTTTGATCTTAAGTGCTGGTAGAATATTCAGGTTGAAACATTGAGTAGGGGGGTGGAAATAGGCAACTATTAATTCAGTAGTCACTGACTCCTTCAACATACACCTGATATCCTTGGTGAGGTGATGATGGGGAGAAGGCTACATAACTCCTTTCCCTACCCCTGCTCCATTTGGATGGATTCTTACCCTTGAGCTTGCATCTTTGGAGATAGAGGGAAAAGCAACAAGGTATAGTGGAAAGTGGTGGAATCAGAGGATCTGGGATCAACTCCTGGCTCTGTGGCAGTCTTAACTATGGAAATCTTACCTTGGGTGAATTATTTGATCTCTCTGAGTTCCTGTTTGCTTGGACAGGACTAAGGCACCACAGAAGTATCTTCCAGCTCTTATGCCCTGATAGCCCCATCAAGCTTTCAGATTGTGAAGAAAGCCTGTGCTTGCAAACCTTATTTCAGTCCCCTGGGAACTTTGAGTTACCACCTATGAAGCTATTTGGATGTTTCACAGCATCTGGGACCCAGAAGCAGGGAGACATGTTCAAATCAGAGACTTGAAGTTTGACTAGCCCAAGCCAATTCCCAGGCAGTGTCCGTGTGTGTGTGTGTGTGTGTGTAGTTTGGGGGGCAGTGGTTCTGTGAAGTGGTTCTTGAAGTTGATGTTAATAGAATCATGAAGTGATATTCTTAAAGATCTCTTGGGCTAAAACATCATTATCAACCCTCCTCCCTTAGGGCAGACACAGCCAATTTCCCCCTATATAGCCCTGATTACTGTACCAAGTACTCAAGCTGATGTTCTAAATCCCAAATACTGCTTCTCTGTCACAGTAAGGGTTTACTAGCAGGTTATGTAAGGGGCACTTCCCTGGGCTGGGATTGGGGGGAGAGGGTGGCAGCTGGGAAAGTAATGGAGTCAGCATTCTAAAGCATCAGCCACCCCAGCAATCTTTAAGCCCAACTTGAGCTGATCCATAGTGGGGGTTCCCCCCCTCAATGACCCTCAATCAAAGCCCTAGGAGGTCAGCTCAGTTAAGCTCTAGGGTCTGACTCATGAGAGCTACTGAGGTGCTTTCTGAATGGGTTCAAGGTCCCTGGGTGCTCCTGTACCAACTTTAATCAGGCCAGGTTTCCCTGTGTTAACAGTCTGGGGGACATCTATGTTTCTATGTATCTCTATGTATTGTATTTATGTTTTGTTTGTCTGGCCATCTGACTAACTATTTTTCTAACCCTTCCTTGTCATAGAACACAGAGAGCTAGAAGGAACCTAGGAGGTTATCACATCCAACCCAGTCATTTTATAAGCAAGGAATCTGAGGTCCATAGGTGTTAAACACAGTAAGGATCCTCTGATCTTAGAACCAGGCTCTTTCTACTGTACTACAAAGTCTCTGCCTTTGAGACTTTGCTCTCAATCCATTCTGCCTGGGAAAAAAAAACCTAGGTTCATCTGTCACCATGATGAGGAATAAGAGGAAAAGTTGACATTGGTGGAGACTATAATTTGCACACTTTGCAAAGCAAGCAATGGAGCCTGAGCCACACTTGCATGTACACACATATATATACATTAATAAGATTTTTAGGTGAATAGTCCTTTAAATTATTGAATTTGTTCAGAGATGAGAATAGGACTTCAGAACACACATGCACACATATCCCTTTGTAAAGGCTTAGCACAAAGTAGATGCTTGTTCCCTTCCCTTCCTTTCTCTTCACTTCTAGTGGGACATGCCAGTGATTGACAGGCTTATCCCTTGCTCTTGCATAGGGGTCTAGTATTGTGTATTGAGTGAAACATCCTTACAAGATATATTTGAATAACCCAAATATTCTATTAATTATGCCTTCTTAGCAAATAGCTTTGCCTTGGGTTGATTGTGTCTAATGGCTGACTGTTAATGGGAAATTTGCTGATTGGGATTTATGAGTCTTGATCTTTGGAATGCAGACTCACACAGTATCCTATAACCTGGGAGTAGCAGCTACTCTCTGGACATCCAATACATAAAATGGGGATATTGGGTTGAGTAGGCATCTCTCACGGAATGTTACAAGTGTTTTGTTCAGACCCTGGTTTGTTGTGTTTGTGCATTAATACACACATACACACATATGCACGTGTGTGGCTAAGCTATGAACATACATATATGTAGTGAATATGTTTAAATGAATAAATCAGTCAATGCACTGTTTTCTGTCATTTATAATTTGTAGTTCAATGTTCTAACACTTAAAAAGAGCAGTAGTTTATCCAAATGGGTGATCCCTCCATCAATGTAGCATCTCCATACCTTAGATAAGGGGTTCCAGAATATTCATAGCAGATCTTTTTGTAGTAGCAAATAACTGGAAACCAAGAAGATGCCTTTCAGTTGGGAATGATTAAACAAGTTGTAATAAAAGACAATGAAGATAAATCACTGCTCCGTAAGACATGATGAATATAAAGGATTAGGAGAAGCATGAAAAAGACACTGCATATGAACTGATGCAAGATAAAATAAGAATCAAGAAAAGAATAATATAACTATGTAAATGGAAAAATAATCAACTGAATTTTGTGTAACTATAATGACCAAAGGAGAGATGAGAATGCTCCTTGTTCCCTACATTGGAGAAGTATGACTGTGGAGCTTGTGCAACTGTTTCTTTTTTCTCTTCCTTTTTTTACACTTAGTTATGAGGAATGATATTCTCAACAAGAGAGAGGAGAAATATACATTTGAGGAAAAAGTGATATAAACACAAATGATATAAATAGGAAGTCCATAAATGTTGTATATACACATATTTTCAGACTTTTTCCAGTGTATTCAAATCAATGTGTAGATCAGTTACACCAATTCAGCCAGTAGACAAAATTAGCTCAAGACAAAGATATTTGCTAGAAAGGCATAATTGTAGAGTAATTACAAAACATTTCCCCCATAAACATGGAGTGCACTCTTCTCACAAATACACACAGTATCTGTGGGGAGAATAGGTAGAAATGGTAACAAGGGATAATTTAAGGAATGATGTAGCAAAAGCGATGAATATTTCCAATATTTCAGGACTTTGTTGTTTCTTCTCTACTCATGGAATCTTCACACATCTCTTGAATAGCAGAATTAATTCTTCTCTGAATTGATAAATTCTCCTTTTTGTTGTCCCTCTCTCAAGAGACTGACCCTCTGTATTTATGTAAGACTGGAGAATATGTGTCTCTATTCATCTCAACTGTCTTGAACTCTTTTGAACTGAACCTTTAATTACTGGATGGACCAGAAGTTTCTCCACTATATGTCAAAATTACTCTATGAGTAAGAGGAGATCAAATTTCTTTTTCCTATTTTGCCCTCTGGTATAGGCATAGTCTACAGAATTTCTCCTGATTTTCATACTTTCACATTGATTCACTCTAAAACTGTCCAATTAGTTTTTAAAGGATACCTGAAGGGTGCAGTCAGTCTTTCCCAGATAAAAGTCAGAGTCTGATTCAGCCATGCAACTTATTCATATTTTGTAAAGGGATCACTAGGACCGGGTACATATTTGCAATTAGTTTAGCATCTCTTTGTTTTCCCTTTTTGATCGTTACTCTGAGGATCAGTCCCTTGACCTAGAACAACTCCCCTAAATAACACACCCGACAACTCCACTGTTTCTTCACTTGATTGACTTCCTGACACAGTTGTCCCCTTGCCCCCACCATACAATGACCAGCAGCTATGACATCATCATTTTTCAGTCAAGACCAGTATGATGTGCTTTCCTTAATTTGTCATACATGAAACAATGCCAAGATTTGAATGTGTCCCCAGATCCTTGGGCACAAATAGACACAATAGCATCTTGTAGTGGAGAGATCTCTGATTTGAAAGTCAAGAGATACAAGTTTGAGCCTTTGGACTAACACTAACCATCAGTGGAAGCTCAGGCATGCCACTTACTTTAAAAACGAAGGCTATCTTTTGTTTTTCCATCATCAATACTTTCTGATGTATCCCTCCTCTTCTCTCCTAGAGAGCTACCTCTTATAACAAAGAATGAGAAAGGAAAAATACAAGTCAGTAAAACTTATCCCTGTCCTTAAAGAGATCCTTGTAACTGATAGCTTCAGTCCCAATCCTCTGTACTAAGGTGCCTTCAGAGGTCTGATGGTTCTATTTGACCTACCTAAGGCTTTCCAGTTTTGTTTAGTTAAGTCTTGGTCTGGGGAGGAAAAGTCATGTACTTCTGGCTCATAGAGTGAAAATCGTCCATTCTGCTCTGAGGATTTGAAGGGAAAGCTTGTCTACATGAACACCATTGTCTGCATTTGTATTCCTTGCATCTCTGTTTTATGAGATCCCATAACTAAAAACTTCAGTCATGGGTGGAGAACCTCTTTTGGGAAAGTAGTCTCAGTTTGTTCTTGGGACCAGAAGGGAAGACTTCTCAGTTATTATCATTTTGGGGAATCTGATGCATTGAGGCATCAGAGTAGGGCTTAGTGGGGAACATAATATATGAATAACAAAGCTGAAGGGCTAGAGGTAAGAGGGAAAGATGATCAATAGAAGCCCTTGCAATGCCAAGAGAAAGGGACAAAATCTCCCTTGGGTAGACCCTCTGGGGAAAAAATTTGGGAGACTCTTGATGAGGCCACAGAATGGGCAGGCATGAGTGAACTGTATGGGCAATACTGGAGGGCAATACTACGGATTGAGCCTTTGTACTAACATCTTCTGGTTCTTCCAGTCCATCTTTCATGGAAATCCATGAGTTTGTAAGTATCCTCAGTAACCTAGCAGAGGATCCTGGAATAGTCAGCTCTGAGATGGATGATCCATTAAAGAAAGACAAGTCAGTCTGGCTGTGGAGATTACAAAGTGTGCTTTTTTTCCTTCTATCATTGCCCTCAATGGTGTAAAGCCATTGGCCCCAATGGGAGGAATTCCTGTGTGTTCCTTGGGATCCCAAAGTTAAAAATTAGTCTTCATTCTGGCCTATCCTGCTTTCTTATTACAGAGAGAGTTGTTTTGTTTTTTTTTGTTTTTTTTTTACTGTTACAGACATATTTGATAATCTGGTTAAACCTGTGGATCTCTTCTCAGAATAGTGTGTTTAAATGCATAAAAGTAAAACTACAAGAAAGCCAATCAGAGTGAAATAACATATTTTAAAATGTCAAGTTTATGGATAAACTTTCAGGTTAAGACCTTCTTCCCTGGAGTCCTGAGTTGATGAGAATTTAAAAAAAAAACCAAACCATTCTCTGAGCTATGAGACACAAAGGAGGTCCTGCTTTAAAACCCTGTAATTATTTTCTCTTCCCCTCCTCAACTATGCAGGAACCTACTTCTCTCTCCTTCCATTCCCTCCCCAAGGTTAGAGACTACAAAAAATCTGCCAAAGTGAGAAAGTCATTTGGCATTAAAGATCTGATTGTTATTAGCTGCCCTGTCTAGTGCGTGATCCCTCCCAGACGCCTCCAAAAGCCCAGTGAATGGAGGGATTGGGAGGTGAATGGAAAGTCACTGCTCTAGCAGAGAAAGGAGAGAGGATCAATTCTTTCTGAGGCTCTCAGAGATCAAATTCCCAATGGGAAATGAAGCCAAAACTCACTTCAAAATCTAAAGTGAAGGTTGAACAAATAAGATGTAATCATTCTCTAAGGGTGAAAGGGGCATTGAAGGGAGAAAGCAGGCTAGGGTGGGTGGGTGGGCAGGGGACCGGATGGCTTTGTCAGGCTTCAGTGGTGCCTTGGTCTAGGGTTACAATGGGCTGGCAACACCTGAGCCTCATTGACGGGCCTCATCACCTTTTTTAATTCTTCATTGGGTGGCTTATTGATCCACCTTGGGAGAGACAGTAAAGATTAAGAGGATGACAATCAGACATCTGCTTCCATGGGGTTAGGAGGTAATCTTCCCACTTGTGTGTCTGGAGAACACTGAGGAGGGCAAGGCATATGCGTTCACATTGCCAGGAAGCATAGGAGACCACTCTGCACAGGAGAGAGGGGAACAGAGACAGAGAGACTCAGCCAGGATGTAAGAGAGAAACAGAGACAGGAGAAAGAGATAAGAGAAAGAGGTGGAGAGAGAGGGCAAAAGGGAGGAAGGGAAGGTCAAAAAGAGAGAAAGGAGAGCTACAGTCAGTGAAAGAGGAAGAAAGAAAGGAGGACTGAGAAGGAGAAAAAGAGGGGAGAGAGAAATATAGTGGTAGAGTCAGAAAAAGTCAAAGAAGAGGGGAAAAGAAAAGCAAAAGGTGGCCCCAACCTGGACATTGCAGCTGAAATCCAGTGGGTTCTTTCTAGGTTCTTGGATGAGCCAGAGTGCAGAGTCCAGCCTTCTGATTTTGGTGCTGTTTGCTAAACTTGCACTAGAAGCCAGACTTGGTGGATCTCCACTTCCCCATGTTTCTTGGCTGGGCTCTCAATAAGGAGGAATGATACTGAGGTTCATTCCAAGTTGTAGGAGGCCAGAGGCTGGGGGAATCTGAAAGTTCCCAAGAAACAGTCAAACTTCTTAGAGTTCAGAGTATTGGTACCCAGAGATCCAGGCTCCCTCAATGCTCCTTTGGACCAGTCCTAGATTGCGGCACAAGAGAATGTTCTCAAGGCTTCCCTACTGAGATCCACCCTCCATCTATCCTCAAGGATGTCTGCTTCCCCTGCTGATCTCTCCACACCCACTGATCGGGAGGACAGCCAGGCAGGTAAGGGTTTTGCTCATCTCCTGTCTGAGGATCCCTTCCCCCTTTGCCCCATAAGTCCTTGATGCCTTCTTGAGTGAGGGAGGTAGAATGGAAGGCAGTTAGATTCAAGAGAAAGGATCACTGTAAGATGGACACAAATGTTTTCCAAGGATACCTTAAGGGTAGGATGTTGGAGCAACTCCTTACAGAAAGGGTGTCAATCTCAAATAGAATGAAGCCCACTAGCCATTTATAAGAATCCCTGGTAGACTGTCTATTGACTTGGATAACCACATAGTAACATTATCTATGTCTTATCTTATTTTTATTTATTTTGTAAATATTTTACAATTGCATTTAATTTGCTTTGGGTTACACCTGGGAGAGATTTGAATCACAAACATGATGGACACCTCTGCCCTTCAGGGTTGTCTCACTGGAGAAATCCCAGCTCTTCTCCAATAGCCAAATTGGAAGAGGGATGCCATTTCTTTTTTTTTTTTGTCCCACCCCAGAAATCTTAAGCAAAAATCTATTTTTTCACATTATCATTGTTAAAGTTTTACAAGCGAAAAGGTGGAAAATCCTCCATAAGTTTAGAGCAGAGGAGCCTCGGGGTTTTTGTTTTTGTTTTTGTTTTGAGTGCACATGCCCAGGATACTTACCTCTAACTGGACACCTAGGCAGGGGAACTCCTTGAGCACTGGCAGGACCTGGGCTGTCTTGGTCTAGGAATAGTTCTTCTTCTCCTTCTCCTCCATCTCCCTCATCCATCCACCCACCCCCTAGTCACTACTATCCCTAAAGAGAAAAAAAAACAGTGGACTTATAAGATAGTGACCAAGGAAGATGTGGATTCATTTTTGAATGAATTAAGTTGGGTTTTTTTTCCAAATTGGGTTTTGTTTGTGTGTGTGTGTGTGTGTGTGTGTGTGTGTGTGTATGTGTTAGAGAGTGAGAGGTGGGTGTGGATGTGGGTAGTAGTGTTTTTCAGTTTGACCCTTGGTTTCTTCATTGTTGGGAATTCCAACTAGGCAGAAACAGGTTCTGTCAGTACTGAACAACTCATCATGATTTACAGTTTTAGAGAGATGTCCCTGGACTAATGGGAAGTTAAGAAACTTGCCAAGGATCACACAGCTAATGTGTGTTTGAACCCAGATCTAGCCTTTTCTTCCATTGCACCAAAATAGTTCTTGACTGGGACATATATGATGGTCATTTAGAACTGGTTGAATATGTCTAAACCAAAGAGGTCTAAACTAAAGACATTTTATTGACTCAAGCTGGTGGCTCTGGCATTTCTTCAGGGACTGGTCCCTCTGGGTCTGGAGAGCAGACAGCAAGGTCACTCTTGTCCCTAAAGGAGAAAACACTTCGGGTATTTGGGAGTAAAGTCCAGTTTGACCCATAGGGTCTTATGATGCTAAAACCAACTGATGGTAACAGTAAGTAGAGTTCTGAAAATTAAACTTTGACAGTGAGAAGGGCTCTCACTACCAAGTGCAGGGCCTGGAGGTGGGCTCTTATAGGCTCGTGGCTTGGGGTCTTGGGTTCTAGCAGCACTTTTTCATGACTCCAACTGGGGAAGATGGGGATTGACTGGGAGGGGGAGCAGTAGAAGGTGTGAAGGATAGGGATGGGAATGCAGCAGGAAGAGAGATGGGGACCGGCTAAATCAAAAGTCCTTATTCCAAGGACTCAAGCACTGGAAATTGAGTGTTTACTTTCTGTAGGCCCTGTTCTGGGAACATGAAGGAAGCAGGGGGCACTTTCTAGCTAGGGAACAGACTGAGACTGTGTGTGTGTGTGGGGGTAATTACAACAGGTAGGCATGCAGTGTCTTCTGGGCATGGAAAAGACTCTGAGGCTGGTTCATAGAAGCCCTCACCTTGGGAACAGTTGGCATATTCCAAACCACATGGCCATGGCTAAGATCCAGGACTATTCTAGGATTTAACTTTAGACACTTACCAGCTGTAAGACCTTGGGCAAGTCCCTTAGGGACTATGATACAATGTGATTCACAACCATATAGCATCCCTAGAATCACAGAGGCATTGACTTAGAAGCCAGAAAGACCTTCAAGGATATGTAGCCTGCCTCTTCATGTTCTAAATGAGGAAACTGCCCGCCTCATCAGGTGAAGTGACTTGTCCAAAGATACATAGGTAGTAAGCCTCTTGGGCAGAACTGGAATGGAAATCTGATTCCAGAACCAGGACACTCTCATTGTACCAAACCGTTGTGAGAATATTGATGTGAAATAAATTTGTTTTTGTCTCCATGTATGTTTTTGTTTATAAGGGTGATATCTGGATCATTGAAAATAAAAAGACATTTTAATGTTGACTGACCTTATCAGCAGATACTTTCTCAGAGTCATGACTAGAGAGAAGCAACAGGGGTTTTGCTCCAGGATATCAGGGGGTTTAGGAAGTGTTGATAGTATTCATACTTCAGCAGCTTAGAAATAATGGAGTAAACATGCCAGAGGAAGGAGAATAATTAGTTATTGTTGCCCTGATCTTTCTCCCCAAGGACCGGGGCCCTATAATCTCCCCTACACCTGAATTTTGACTTAAAAGGTTCTTCTTGCCCCAAATGTGAAGAAAGCTGTAAAGGATCTGTATATTCTCATTCCTTTCCTTTGGCTCAGAGTTGGGGAGCTGGAGGGCAGTGGGGCCTCATTCCTCAAAACCTTTAATACTTTTCTCCATCATCTCCCCAATCTCCTTTGCTTGAGTGCCCCTAAGTTTAAAGGGGGAATATTTATTTATAATTCTAAATCTTGTCTGCTTTGAGGATAGCAGAATCAGAATCCAGAGCTGCAAGGGAAGAAGAAGAATATGGCCCAATCTAGATCTAGAAAAGAATCCTTATGGAAACATCCCTGAGAAATGATCATGGGACCTACTACCTACTACCTACTGCCTCTCCAGCAAGCTCAGTCGACTCTATGAAGATGTTTTTCTCTACAACAAGTCTTTATTTGTCTTTTGGCAACTTTTCTCGTTCTTGATTCTGCCTTCTGGGCCCAACAGTTGAATCTCCCTTCTATATGTTGCCCCTGGGTCTTTCCTTCTCCAAACCAAATGACCTTCATTCCTTCAAGTGGCTCTCATATAAAGCAGCTGGTGGGACAGTGGTTAGAGAGTTGGACTTGGAATTATGAAGGCCTGAGTTCATAATTCTGCCTTATTGGCTATGTGACCCTGGCCAAGTCACTTAACCATTCTCAGTCTCAGTAAAGCACATTTCTAAATCTTGAAGCACTACATAATATTAGCTATTATTATATGTACAGGCTTGAGGTCTTTTCCCGATCTGATTACCATCTTTTGGATAGTTTCCAGCTTTTCAATGACTTTTCTAAAATCTGATGCTCAGAACTAAATAAAGAATTCCTGATAACATCCAAATCCTTATTCCTGACAGAGTGGCTTTTCTTCTTACAGCCCAAGATCATATTGGCTTTTTTGACTGCTATATCATGCCACTGACTCCTATTGAGCTTGTATTCCACTAAGACCCTCTCCAGTCTTTCCTTTCCCCATCTTGTACTTGTGAAGTTGATTTCTATAAGTGACGTAAAAGGCTTTTTTCATCTATGCCTATTAAATTTCAGCTTATTAACTTCAAATGAGTTTTTTAGCCTGTCAAATGGTAGTCATGAAAATATTGTCCAATAAATAACAATAAACTCAGAAATGTTTGTTTTCCTGGATCCTGAGCTCTCTGCTAGGGCTTAGCTCAGATTGGCTTGAGTTTAGATTGTCTGGCTTGTGAGAGCATAGAGTTAGAGCTGGTAAGGATCTTCCTTAGAAGCCATTGAGTCTAATCTCCTAATTTTGCAAATGAGGAAACTGAGGCAAACATGGTAAAGTGACTTTCCCAGGGTTACATCCTCACTCTGTCCACTGTGCCACCCAGCTGCCCATTTCCCTAATATTTACTCTACCTGTATCATGAGGAAGCCAGTTCTACTCTGTTCACTCTGCTTGCAGTATGAGCTCCTGCACATCACCCTAGGACAGCTCAGTCTGGCACCTTTCAGAGGTAGAGGTGGGGCCTCTTTTCCTGGTCAGAGCATGCCTAGCCTAGGTGACTATGCCCCAGGGCTGAGACTTCCCGAGAATTCCTACCAGTGTCTCTGGTAGACAGGGCTGCTTGGTCTGTCAGCATCTTCCCTACCCCCACTTTTGCCTTCCTTGCAGGTCTGAGTCCAGGGCTCCTGTGCAGAGTTTGTGGGGACAGCAGCAGTGGCAAACACTATGGCATCTATGCCTGTAATGGTTGCAGTGGCTTCTTCAAGAGGAGTGTGAGGAGGAAGCTCATTTACAGGTGAGAAGGCCCCTTCTGCCATCCCTCTCTCCATAGACTGAGCTTCTACTCCCTATGGCTTAGCAGAGGTAGGGAATTGTAGGCTGTGGCAGGGGACGTAGCCCAATTCAGGATCCACTCAGACTTTTTTGTGACCTGCCCTCTCCTTCACTAGCCTGGCTGGGCAGCCTGGAGTCACCCAATTGGAACCCCTCTCCTAAAAAGAGTTCATGATAGCCTGGCCCACCTTCTGTAGAGAAGAGAACAGAGGTAGGGTCTCTGGGACTTTGTTTTTTTTTTTAATCAATTAGTAAGCAACCAACTCTATGGCAGACACTGTGTAGTCCTGGGCATACAAAGATAAGAATGAAACAACCACCCCCTCAAGAAACTTCCATTCCATGCTATAGGTGCCAGGCTGGCTCTGGGGCATGCCCCGTGGACAAGGCCCACAGGAACCAGTGCCAGGCCTGTCGACTGAGGAAGTGTCTACAGTCAGGAATGAACAAGGATGGTGAGTAGGGAAGGGGGGTCCAGGGTCTTTGAGGACCAGAGGTGAATCAATCAAACAGGGGAGCCTTCATTTAGAAAGGCTGGAGTTTCACTAGTAGGAAGTTTTGAGTTCTATTCCTTATCAATGGTCTATTAGTTGGTTGGGTACAGGGAGACTATCACTCAACTAAGCCAACTGGCCTAAGATGCTACGATTGCCCAGAAGGTTAACAGAGGTGGGGTCTCAAGCCAGGTCCTTGGTTTCCCTAGCGGTCCAGAATGAACGCCAGCCCCGCAGTACAGCTCAGGTTCGCCTGGACAGCATCGAGATGGACTCTAACCTCAGGCCGGAGCATCTCTCAACGACTCGTGCCGGCCCCCAGCCTGCCAGTCCCATGGTGCTTGGCCTTCGGGTTCCAGCATCTGCCTCCATAACCACAGTCCCTGGCTCTCGGGCTCTGACGCCTCCAGGAAACCATCGCTTCATGGTCAGTCTCATGACAGCTGAGACGTGTGCAAAGCTAGAACCAGAGGACGGTGAGTGAGGGTACCCAGTGATTCCAAGGTCCCTTGGACAATTTGTCCAAGCCATTCCCATGACCTCTGGTCTTCATATTGCTACAGGTAAGCTACCAGGCAGGCCATAGGAACACACCTAACAGGCATGTTCTCTGAGGTTCCAGACTGAAGAGTACAGGGACTAGAACACTCACTAAACTCATATATTTTTTTCTTTTAACTGAAGAGATGTCCAGTTCAAATTAATAAGCATTTATTAAGTATCAACTGTATACCTGGTCTTGAAAATATGAAGATGAACAAGATAGAGTCTCTGACCTTAGTGAGCTTAGAATTCAGTAGGGAATATAAGATAAACAGAGAAGTACTGAACAACATCCATGTCCATCCTCTCTCCTCCAGCAAGGCAGACCATCCCTGCCTGGTCATACTCTGCAACTCAAATAATATAGATGCAGAAGGGAGGCTGCAATGAAGTATAAAGGGGTGCCAAGGAGATAGAGATCACTTTCAGCTAGGGGATCAGGGTATGTTTTGTGCAAGAGGACAAGCTGAGCCGAGCTGGGTCTTGAGAGATTTTTGTCAGGCAGAAATAAGGAAGGGGATGACCAAAGACGAGGGGATGGCCCACCCAAAGAGTGGAGGTAGCTGGAAGATGGTAAGTCATCCATCTTGGCAAGATCATAGGGTACACAAAGGAGAGTCTTGTGAATAAAGTCTGGGAATGAAGATTGGAGGCAGTTTGTGGAGGTCTTGAATGTCTAGTAGGTGGGTTACCTTGGGAACCATTGATTATTTTTGAATAGGAAACTGACATAATCAAAGCTGCACCTTAAGATGATTTCTCAGGCATCTGTGTGAAGACCATGTAGATGGGAGAGTAATGTGGCCAAGTTCCTTAATCCATTAGGACTCCTTCAGTTTCCTCTACTGTAAAGTGAAGGGGTTGGATGAGATGGCTTCCAATTCCATCTCTGATCTTATAACCAAACCGGTGGTGAAAATGAGAATAGAAAGGAGGGAAGAGACGGAATGGAATGGAAGAGAAACATGACCACTGAACAAATGAATGTGTGATAGAGGAAAAAAGATAGAAGTGAGCAGAGATGGCAATTGAGAATCCTAAGCAGGGTCAGAAAAAAATGACTTTCTGTCAACCCATCCATCAGGAGCTTTGAAACTTCCCTGTAAAACAGGATACTTGATTAAGGTCTTGATGGGTCTGTGATCTCATTTTTTCAGGGTAATCCTTAACCAGTGTAGATCACTACCCCATTAACCTTTTTATCCCATGAAACTCTTAGTCTTATTTTCCAAGAATCCTTCCTTGTTAGGGAATCTACTCATTGAACTGGAGACCTTCCCCTTAGTCTTTTAATAGTCCATGGATTCCAGGACTGTCTATTATAACTTACTCTTGCTGTATGGTTAGCTCACATTCTCTTCCGGTTAGTACTTATACTTAATGTTGTTTATTGACATTTCTTGTAAACTTGTAAATACCTTTGGCAGTATTGGCCAACCCATTTACATCTCTCCATCATGCATCTCAACTTTTGATTTTGCCTGGGAGACAGTGGAAAGGGAATCCAAGTTCAAATCACAACTCTGCTTACCTGCTAGTGTGTGTGTATGTGAGTATTTCTGTGTGATATAGGTATTCTTCTTATTATTTCATTTACAGATAAGGAAACTAAGGCCAGGAGAGGTTTCCAGGGTCATATATAGTGAGAGTCTAAATGAAAAAGTATATATATCAAAAGCTTATTCTTTACTAAGTACTGTGCTAAGCTTGGTATACAAAATCACAGATAGTTCCTACTCTCAAGGAGCTTAGGTTCTAGAGACAATGTACATCGAGCAGTATTTTGGTTTGGAAAGTTACTGGGGGGTGGCTAGGTGGCACAGTGAATAAAAGCATCAGCCCTGGAGTCAGGAGGACGGGAGTTCAAATCCAGCCTCAGACACTTAATAATTACCTAGCTGTGTGAACTTGGGCAAGTCATTTAACCCCATTGCCTTGCAAAAACCAAAAAAAAGGGAAAGTTATTGGGGTAGGGAGTGAAACCAATGGAGAATCAATTGGTGTGCCCTTCTGAAGTTTGTTTCAGAACTGGAATGTGTGGGTGAGGACAGGAAAAGGGGAGAGAAGATATTCTTTTGAGTACCAAAGGCAGCTAAAAAAGGAATAAATATCTTAGACAAGGTGTATAGTTGGGAGGCAGAGGGACAAGTGAAGTAGAACATGGTTGAGACCTGGGATACATTTGGGGGTGACAGATATAATCAGCAATCAGGATACTGGGGTCCTAGGGCAGGAATTCTAGAGGCAAAAGGGGAAGTCCTCTAAGGAGAGGAGAGATGAAACTTGAACCCAGATCTTTCTGACTCTAGGTCAGAACAAATAGCAACATAAATGGAGCTTTTTCTTATTCCCACCTCTCAAGTTAGCAATATCTCCACTGATAGTTTGATTTATTTCATGCTTATTTACTGTTGTTTCCCCAGGAGGAATCTCTTGAGAGCAGGGACTATTTCATTTTTGCTCTTGTATTTCTAGTGCCATACACAGTAACTGGCCCAAAGTATGTGCTCAATAGATACTTGTCTTCTAATTGAATTTAACCTTTCTGGATCCATATTTCCTTGTCTACCAAACTAGGGAAATGGAGTGGACTGGATGTCCCCTTGTCTTTTTTCTTTTTTTTTTAGGTTTTTGCAAGGCAAATGGGGTTAAGTGACTTGCCCAAGGCCACACAGCTAGGTAATTATTAAGTGTCTGAGACTAGATTTGAACCCAGGTATTCCTGACTCCAAGGCTGGTGCTCCATCCACTGCGCCACCTAGCTGTCCCTGGTTTGTCCCCTTGACATTTGGGATTCCAAATGAGGAAGCTTGGGGAGCATATCAAAACAGAGGCAGCAAAGTCAAAGGGAAGTCAACCAATTTGTATGTGTGTTTGTAACAGTAAAAAGAGGAAGTCAAGAGGATGAAGCAGGTGCCCTGGGTCCACAGGTAGGGTGGGGTATCCCAGACCAAGTTAATTTTGGGGTTTTGAGCATCTCCATTTGTTTCTTTCATTAGTAGGGGTTGGGAGGAGGCTACTGACTTATTACCTCTTTCATATTCCTTTCAACTCTAGGTCCATGATTCTAGGAGCCAATCTGTTTAGAGCAATAGAGCAAAACTTCAACTTAAAAGCCCCTACATCTCTAACAGCAAGCTGTATAGGCTTAGAGGAAGGGAATGGGCATCCTTGATGCATCTATGATATGCCAGGCTCTGGGCTAAGCACCTTATGAACATTATTTCACTTAGATGAAAATAACTAAAGGGTCTTCAGTTTGTTGGCAGGCAGTGATTTTTTTTTTTAGTTTTTGCAGGGCAATGGGGTTAAGTGGCTTGCCCAAGGCCACATGGTTAGGTAATTATTAAGTATCTAAGGCTGGATTTGAACTCAGGTCCTCCTGACCCCAGGGCCAGTGCTCTATCCACTGCACCACCTAGCTGCCCTGATTTTTTTTTTTAAATACAAAAATCTTCTGTTAAAATCATGGACAAAGCATAACAAAGGATTCTCTGCTCACCTCTTGCCTCTGTCCTTGAGGGCATCCTACATAGATACCATTTATTGTTGAGGGATTATCTAAGGATCTGAGGTTCCCTAGGTGCTCTTCTGCTGATTAGAACAGACCCCAGAACACCCCAGGGCCTCTACAGTGAGATCTATGGGCACTCAAGAGAAATTGAGGTGACAATTGTATGAATTGGCAAATGCAAATCCAAAGGATGAAAAATGCGTTATGACATGTGGTCGGAAGTTAATTAGTCCATTAGCTTAACTATCTTCTACAGGTTGACAAGATAGAGAGAAGAAGGAAGGAAAGGAAGAAGAAAGAAAAAGAAGGAAGGGAGGAAGGAAGGAAATTAGAACTTATTGAGGACAGTAATAAAGGTTCTTTTATTGTTTGTTTTGTTTTGGGGGTGCAATAGAGTTGTGACTTGCCCAAGGTCACTCAGCTGGTAAGTGGCTCAGCCTGGATTTGAACTTGGGAAGAAGAGTCTACTCCATCCACTGGGCCACCTAACTGCCCCAAGGTTGTAGCAATTTATCAGCTCAGGGCAGCATAAGTATCTACCTACGGTTGTAGGTTTTTTTTTTTTTTTTTAGGTTTTTCGGTTGTAGATTTTTAAAAAAGATTCTTTTATATGTATACATATTAATTATGCTTTTGATATTGTCTCCAGGTGGCTGTCCACCTAATCAATCCTTAGCCTGAACTCTAGGGACAAGGGGAAAAGAAAGGTCTTTTTTCACCAGGGTACCTGGAAAGTTGAATGGTGCTTTCAAGTGAAATTGGAAAGGCAGGAAGAGGGCAAGTTTTGGAGGGTTTAATTATGGACTTGTTGAGCTTAGGATATCAGTGGATCATCTACTTAGAGCTGCCCAGCAAGAAGGGGGGATTGTAAGACTTGGGCCAGAGGCCAGGTACTATCTAACTGCCTTTTTTTATGCAGTTGATGAGAATGTGGATGTCATGAGCAATGAGCCAGAGCGCTCCTTGACTGATGACCAACAGGGCTCACACCCTTCTACCAGCCCTGAGAGTGTCTATGAGACATCTGCACGCCTGCTCTTCATGGCTGTGAAATGGGCAAAGAACCTCCCTGTCTTCTCTAACCTGCCTTTCAGAGACCAGGTAAATTCAGGCTACCTGCAACTTGTAAAGCCGTACTTCTTTTGCCATACCTCTTCTTCCCTAAGTCCTGCCTACTCCCCAAGAAGCCCACCCCCTTCCTTAAGCCATCCTACTGGTCACTCAACCCAACTTCCCACCGATATTTTATTTTAAAGAGCGTTTGTGTCCAGAGTCAAAGTCCATGGATTGTCTCAAGAAGGGGCACAGAGCCTAGAGGATGGGTCTATTGATTCAGTGGCTGGTTCTGGTTCAGGCGGCTTCTGTCCTTTTGGAATCTCTTTGAAATGTTTACCATCCCACAGGTGATTTTGCTGGAAGAGGCCTGGAGTGAGTTGTTCCTTCTATGTGCTATCCAATGGTCTTTGCCCCTGGAGAGTTGTCCACTGCTGGCTGTGCCAGACCCAAGCCCTGGGATTCATGGAAAACTCATGACTGCAGCAGTAGAGACTCAGGTCCTGCAAGAAACCATTGCTCGATTTAAATCTCTCACAGTGGACCCCACTGAGTTTGCATGCATGAAGGCTCTCATTCTCTTCAAACCAGGTAGGCAGGAGCCAAACTTGCGTACTGGAAAATCAGATAAAAGCCAGAGGGACCCCTGATTCCTTCTTAATGAAATTGGGCACCCTTCCAGAAACCAGTGTACCTTCATCACCTTAGTCATTGTAACAACCATATCATGGGCCTGGGCACTATGAAAAAACATTTCCTGCCTCCCTTCCCATACCTACTGCATCCAGCTCTAACATTGCCCAAAGACTTATGGGCCCCAGGACCCTCCCCATAGCCAGTAGGCTGTACACCTCCCATGTCCTCTTACAGACATGCCTTCCATTCTAAGCACCTTCCCCGCTTCACCTACCAATAGAGTCTATTAGGGCAACACAGATGCAAGGGACCCCCTTAAATATGGCTTCAGCTGGGTAGGAAAACATGTCTGTGTAGGGGGCTGGTTTCTTGAAATGATGACTCCTTCCCCTGGGGCAATTTATCTGTCAGCTAAAATCCCCAACCCTGAGACAAAAAGGTACCATCTCGGTCACTGGATTGGATGTGGTCCTTGAGACCCCACCCCCAACCGCTGAAGTAGATTCACAGTAGAGGTTCTTAACTTGGGAATCCAACAATCTTTTAATTTTTTTTAACATTTTGATAACTATATTTCATTACAATTGATTTTCTTTATAATCTTATGCATTTTAATACATGAATTTTAAAAAATCATTCATTCTAAAGAGAGATTCCCTAAGCTCTATTCTTCTACCAAAAGGGGTCCAAAGATACACATACAAATTTTAAGAAGCCAAGGACTCCAGACAGGTGCTTGGTCAGTTAGACTGGAGAGAAGAGAGGAAGGCTATGGATATCTGGAAAGATGAGGAACAGAACAGGCTCTACCTCAGACACATACTAAAATAGCTCTTTTTAAGGACGCTTACAGCAGTGTGATTTGTATTTGCAAAAGTGTGTGCTTTTTTTTTTCCCTCCCTCCTTTCCCTTTGCACCTCATCCTAGAGAAGGCTACCATTATATTTGCATGTGTATATTATAGGTGTATACACATATATCTAAATCACTTTATACATACACACATACATATATATATATATATATATATATATATACACACATATATGTAAAACCATACTATGCATACTCCTATTTATCAGTTATTTCTGGGGAGATGGATAGCATCTTCCTTCAGAAGTCCTTTGTAGTTGACTTGAATATTTGCAATTCTCAAAATAATTTTATCATTCAAAGTTATTCTTTGAACAACATTGCTTTTACTGTGTACAGTATTTTCTTGGTTTTGCTTATTTCATTCTTCATTATTTCATTCAAGTCTTTGCATTTTTTAAAAAATCAATCTACTCATCATTTCTCATAGAATAGTAGTATTCCATCATAGTCATCTATCCCTGCTTGTGATATATTGATGATATATTGTGATATATTGATATTCTGATATATTGATATCCAACTGGTAGGTATCCCCTCAATTTCCATTTTAAACATTTTATCGATACTGTATAAAACAAATAATTATTTTTTAATAATCTGGGCTCTCCCCCCAAATAATTCTTCCTCAAAACAAACAATCTGGTGATTTTTTTTTAAAGTTCAAAGACTTGGATTTTAAGCCTAAATTCCACTTTGTGACTGAGTCACTGAACCTTCTCTTTGCCTTGGTTCTCTAATTTGTAAACTAAGGCACTGGACCTCTTTCTGGCTATAATTCTTAAGATCCTATATCCTTTAGCTTCCAAAAGTGCAGGGGAAGTGGTAATGACAGTATTTGAGGGTGAACTGTTCTGACAGAGACCACAATTCGACTTTTAAACAGGAGAGATCCCTGGCTTCTCTACCCCCACCCCCAAGTCATTGTTAACCTTAGTGGAGATTGCCCTAAATAGAAGGTGCATATTTGGACCAAATGGAAAAGAACAGAATTGACTTTATACATACTTTATAGATACTTAAATAGTTCTCTTTTAAGGATACTTATAGCAGGGTGATTTGTATTTGAAAAAAAAAAATGGAAGAAACCAAAATGACCTTTCATTAGGATGTGGTTGAGCAAATGGACCCATCAATGGAATGAAACATTCTGATACAATTGAAGTCACTGCTTGGGAAAAGTGGAATGAAATACGGGAAGATTTAGATGAAATGATGTTTAAGAAAGAGAGCAGATGGGGCGGCTAGGAGCGCAGTGGATAAAGCACTGACCCTAGACTCAGGAGTACCTGGGTTCAAATCCAGTCTCAGACACTTGATAATTACCTAGCTGTGTGGCCTTGGGCAAGCCACTTAGCCCCATTTGCCTTGCCAAAAAACCTAAAAAAAAAAAAAAAAAAAGAGAGCAGAGCTAGAAAATTTGAACATATAACTAAGGAAAAAAATATACATAACATATGGATGAATGGATAAACTAAATGGAAGAGAATACTGAGAGATAAAGTAACTGATAAATTATACTAGATGCTGCAAGTAATTTTTAAAATTGTAATATTGTATAAAGATAAGTTTAATTATTTTTATCATTTAAAGTTAAATTAATTACACTATTTTTAAAAGTCAATAATTCACAGGAAAACTAGAAAATGATTTATAGTAAGTCCAGGCCTGAAAACACCAAGCCCTCAAGGAAAAACTTTTGCGTAGCTATCTACCAAAATCTATGAGTAGTTATTACACAGAAAGGGTCTTTTTCAGAAATGGTAAAAGTCAAAAAGAACAGGGAAGTCCTTGCAGTGTACAGTTGTTGTCAATGGGAAGTAAGGGATGACTTATTCTTAATAGGTTCATGATTTTGTGGGTGAGAGTCCATGAACCCAGATCACCAAATAAGTGAGATAGCCTTCAAGAACTGTAGTAACCAGGGCATTCATCATCCTAAAGACAACATGGTTGAAACTCTTAGAACTTAGCTCTACTGGTTCTTAGACCACAGTAAAATGAGATAACACATATAAAGGACTTTCACCTAAAGGGGTATGAAAATGATAACATTGGCACTTTGGAAGTATATGTACCATTTGCAACATAATGTTTTTAAATGTATGAAATAAAATATGTAGAATTATAAAGGAAAATAGTTATGTTGAAGCAGCTTATGAAAATTAAATATATGCACATATATATATATATAATATGTTTACATGTATATATCCATATATAAAATTATGTGCCTGTGGTGTTGATTCAAGAGAAATGGTTTCTGGATAATTTAATCATGTTATTAATAATTAATTATGTTAATAAAGGATGGTCATTTGGATATCTCTCAAAGGCAATCATGGTGGGGTTTGGAGGGGGCTATAATTTTTAAGCTGTTTGGAGAGTTGTGTTCCCTCAGGTGACAACCAACTCTGACTGGTTAACAATTAATGAGAGAATGAATATTACAGTAAGGGACTGGACCTGAACTTTGACTAGGTCATTTTACTTCTTACTTTATCCCCAGCCTTGAGCAACCTATTCAAAGAATATTTCCCCACTCAAACCCTAGTAAAGGACAATGGTTGCCCTACTGATGACATTTGTCCTTCATCCTTTTTTGGGGGGGGGGGAACTTAAACATTTTATTTATTTTGAGTTTTACAATTTTTCCCCTTATTTTACTTCCTTCCCCCCACCCCACCCCCCACAGAAAGCAATTTGCCAGTCTTTACATTGTCTCCATTACATTGATCCAAATTGAATGTGATGAGAGAGAAATCATATCCTTAAGAAAGAAACAAAGTATAACAGATAGCAAGATCAGACAATAAAATCAGACAATAAGATGTGGTGGCCCCAAATTGTGCTTGATTGTTGCACTGATGGAACAATCAAGTCCATCAAGTTTAATAATCGCCCCCATGTTGCTGTTAGGTGTACAGTGTTTTTCTGGTTCTGCTCATCTCACTCAGCATCAGATCATACAAATCCCTCCAGGTTTCCCTGAATTCCCATCCCTCCTGGTTTCTGATAGAACAATAGTGTTCCATGTTTGTCCTTCATTCTTGAAAAAGACCATGACATCAGGATACCACGACAATCACGTGAATTGGATTTGAGGACGGAGAGCTGTGCTTGGTCACCAGCCTCACTTTCCCCTCTGGAACCGTCTGGGTCCTATGAACAGATATGAGTCTGGCAGACTGGAGATGGCCCTAGATCTGAGACAATCAGGGTTAAGTGACTTGTCCAAGGTCACATAGTAAGTGTTAAGTGTCTGAGACCCTATTTGAATTTAGATTCTCCTGACTTTAGAGCTAGTACTCTATTCACTTCTTCATCTAGCTGCCCCTGGCAGTCCCTCCAAGGTGAGATCTGCATAGAAGAGGTTAGATTAACATTTAGAGACTGAAGTCTTAAAATGAGGATTAAAAAGGGGGAAATTCAAATATCCCCAGATCATTGGTTACCCAGATTAAGTGACATTAAGCTCTCTCTCAGCTCTGAATTTATGAGGCTATTCAACAAACATAACCTAGGTTCTAGACACTAAGCTGTTCAGTTTCATTTTCCTTTTCTGTCAAAAAGGAATTGTTTTCCCCTGTTCTATACAAGACTGTCATAAGCAAAGTATTTTTAAACTTAAAATGCTAAAGAAATGTGAGTTATGGCTTTTGCTTCGTGGGACTTCTGCTTAAAGTATTTGAAAGTGGAATCTAAAATTAGTCATCTGCAAAACCTTGAAAAAAATAGTACTTTACTTCAGCTAGTTCCTTTTTTAAAAAAGTACTTTTTATATTAGCTTAAACAATCTACATTACTCTGTTCTTGAAAGACAGTGTGATGCATTTTTCGAAATGATGAAAAATGATTATAGAACGATGTAGAACTTTTCATTCTAATGAATATGAGCTTAATATGGGGTGTTCAGATCTTACTAGTTCTATCATGTCATGTCAACCTAGTTGTCATGTCTTATGGCACAATAATATTCCATCGCAATCATATATGACAGCTTGTTTAACCATTAATGGACCTCCCCTCAGTTTTCAATTCTTTGCCACCATAAAAGGAGCTGCCATAAATGTATTTTTTTATTTTTGAAAGATTTTATTTATTTTGAATTTTATAATTTCCCCCCTTAATCTTGCTTTCCTCTACCCCCACCCCATAGAGAGGACAGTTTGTTAGTCTACATTGTTTCCATAGTAGCTGCCATGAATATTTTAATGTAAATATTATGTAAATAAAACCTATATAAATAGGTTCTTCCCCCCAACACCCTGTTATGGGATGTCTTTGGGATACAGACCCAGCAGTGGTATTAGAGAGCAACTAACTCCTTTTTGTGCAGCATATACAAGGAATCAGTATTTGGCAATACGCCCACAGAAGGTGAAAGACATAGGTGAGGTGAGCTAAGAAAGGGCAGGCGGCTTCCACTTGAGGGGAACTCCATTTTCAGAAGTCAGGATCAAGATGAAGGCTGTGGAGAGGCAAGAGCTACCACCAGCAAATACACAGATGAGACAGATGGCTCCCCTTAAGTTCTCTATGGTCAAAGTTATACTGAAGGATTCTTTTCCCCTTTTTCTTTTCCTTTCCTCAGCTCTTCATCTGAAAATAAGTCAGTCTATTCAACACTGTAAATATACCTGGTTGAAAAGTCAGAGCTTAAAAACAACAAACAAACCCCAAACAACTGAAAATGTTGCTGTTTTTTCTGTTAAAAATTTTGCTTGATCAACCTCAGCAGCTTATATACTTTAGGGCTGGAGAGGACCTTAGAGACCATCTTTTGACAGCTGAAGAAAGTGCTTCTGTTAACTTGTTTTTTAACAAGTTCAAAATAAATTTGATTGCCACTTGAGAAGCTGTAGGACTTTGGGTATGTTATTGAACTTTGGACCCTCAGGCATGTGTAAAACAGAACCAATACTTATGGTAACTACAAAGGGATCTGGTATGGATAAAGTGGTGCTCACTAAGGATATTTTCAAGCAATGGGACCCTGGGTTAAGTCTGTCAGTTTCCTAATAATGTAAAATGGGAATAGGAACAGCACATACGGTAGGGTTGGGGAAGAGCAAATCAAACAGGTAATAAGTACTTTAGAAATTTTAAAGTCTTACGTAAATGCTAGCTAACTTCAGTTTCTTTGACAGATGACCAACAGTTTACAATTTATTTGTTGTTGTGGTTGAGTCATTTCAGTTGTGTCTGATTCTCTGTGACCACATTTGGGATTTTCTTGGCAGAGACAGTGGAATGGTTTGTCATTTCATTCTCCAGATGATTTTAAAGATGAGGAAACTGAGGAAAAACAGGATTAAATTGATTTGTCCAAAGTTACACAACTAGTTGATTATTAAGTATCTACTCAAGTCCTCTTGACTCTAGGGCCAGTGCTCTATCCACTATACCACCTAGCTCCTCCTTTTCTTCTTTCTTCTTCTCCTCCTCCACCTCTTTTTCTCTTCTCCTTCTCTTTCTTTCCTCCTCCCTCCTCATTTTGGTGTTTCTTCTTCATAGAGACTCGGGGCCTGAAGGATCCTGAGCAGGTGGAAAATTTGCAGGACCAGTCCCAAATGATGCTGGGTCAGCATAACAAGATGCATTATCCCAGCCAGCCAGTGAGGTATGCAAGTTGGCCAGGATCCTCTCTTTTTATAGTGATGATGTTCACCTTTGACTGGAGTGGTACCACCATCACCACCATCTCCTTCATCACCACCATCACCACCATCTCCACCACTACCATCACCACCATAACCACTATTGCCATCTCCACGACCACCATCTCTACCACCACCACCACCACCACCACCATCTCCATCTCCACCACCTTTTTAGTCACCTTATTGGAATATAATCTCCTTGAGGGCAGGGCCATGTTATTCTTGGTTTTGAATTCCTACAGTCTGGCATAATACAGTGGGTGATAATAAATGCTTATTCTCAGGACAATCAGTATCTCAGCCCTAAGATCTTGAATCAGGTTATTTCTTGCCCTCTTGCCCAGATGTCTTGTATCATAAGAGTGTTTCTTCCCCTGGTCTACTGACTGTGTCCTGGGAGAAAGAATGTTTTCATTGAGAGGTATGTTCTAAGCTGCTCCCTGGGACAGTAAGCCTTTCTAATCCCTACCCCCCAGCCTTATAATAATTCTTTACCAATTTTTTACTCACACTGCAACTGTTCTTGGGAGAGGATCCCTAGAGGATTTTCTCAAAAATATTCTATTAATATAGCAAGTATAGTCCTGTAAAGAGAACATTCTAATACTTGAGGATCTTGCTGCTGTTGCTACAATTTTGTAGGTATTCCTATATTGTGAACTCCCCAAGGTTTTGCTGATGATTTGGGCATAATATAAACTGCATGTTTTATTGTCTTTTTTCCGGGCCCCAACAAAGCCTTCCCTGGAGGGAAGAACATGTTACTTCCTGATGCCTTTGGTAACCAATGATACCTTTCTTTCCTCCTTTCCAGGTTTGGGAAACTACTTTTGCTTCTACCCTCTCTAAGATTTATTTCTTCAGATCGAATTGAGCTCCTCTTTTTTCGTAGAACCATAGGAAACACACCCATGGAGAAACTCCTTTGTGATATGTTCAAAAACTGACAACTGTGGGAAGCCATTCTACACAAAACTTTCGAGTCTGGATTCCTGATTTCGTTTCCAACAAGGCAAAAATTCTAATCCAAGTGAATTCAACAGTTGAAAAATTGTTTGAACCATTTAACATCTCCATTTCCTAATTTCTGCATCTTTCTCTTCCCCCTCTCCCTCTTTCCAATTTCATTAGCATTTCCAGATCTTTGTTAAAAGGCCATCTATGAGATTTCCATTATGTTGTAGGCCTTTTACACAACGGGAACAACCTTGTTTTGCTAAAATAAGCTGAAGAGTGATAAATATGGTCTTATTTTGTTTTTTGGCCTCTAAAGGAGGAGGAAGTGCTTAAAGTCAATCAATATATTGTGAAAAATCCACTAATGACAACAGTGTTGAGAGAAATACCCCTTTCCAGGTCTAGAGCATTTTGTGTAAGGGACATGTTCCACAGAGTGCTCTGAGGAAAAATGGGTTCACAACCCATTATGAAAAGAAACCAGGATAGGATTTACTGAGGAGGTACACTGTGAAATAGTTGGTAAATGGATATTTGCATGAGGTATAATTGAAGAGTTCTGTCTGATTAAACTTTTTTTAGGCTCAAACAACTTTGCTCTTGATATTCCTACGTACTTCAACTTATTCAGGCTTTTTAGTGGAATTAAGACTCTATGCTAAATTGAATTTTTCAAAGTATGCCTCTGTAGATCCCATTAGAATCCACAGAAAATATCCTTTCAGCAAGGAGTACAATACAAATTTGGAGAGCTGGATACTCAACAAATCAGAAGTCTGTTTTGAATATAAGGCTTTAATTCTAGTAGAGATGGTCAAGCTATCAAGTCGGACTCCTCAGATGATCTGTAGCAATGGTAGTTTCTGGACTGAAAAGCTTCATTTGTACTACCAAGGAAGAAGTCTGTCAGAACACTATCTCTCAGTGAGATTATAGAAGCATAGTTCAAAGATATTGCTCTTTTCCCGCCATGTACACCCCTTTTAGAGATGGGCTTCCAAACCCAACTGTCCACCTCCAAAAGCTGGCATTTGTAGACTTTGTATCTTCATATGTAAATAATAAAAAGGAAATATTTGAATAAGTTCTATTTTGTATTTTTTATATCAGTTCAGTTTGTACATAGACTTCAAATAGAATTGTCCATTATTTTTCTTCATGAGTGAACTATTTCTCCATAGGTCTCAGAAAAGGCCAATTTTTTCCCCCTGTTTTTGTTAAGGCGATAGGTTTAAGTGACTTGTCCAAGATCACACAGCAAGGCAATAATTCGGTGTCTGAAGCTGGATTTGAACTCAGGTCCTCCTGAATCCAGGGTGGGGGCTCTATCCACTGTGCCACTGAGCTGCCCTGAAAAGGCCAATTTTTAATGATAAGGTCTTATTAGCACAACCTGGGGCTGCTGCAAACGTTCATTTTAGATGAAGGAAGCTCCATTTTTTTGACCAAATGGAGGCTGGTTACACTCTTTTTCCTTATCTTTCCCCATGAAGTGTAGAATATGAGCCCAGGTGTAAATATCATCCACTATCTTGGTTATGACAGAATTACATCCTTAGTTAGCTGATCTCAGAGATGGGAAAGCATCATTCTAACCCTTGCCTTCCCCCAGACTTGTAACATCTACTAAACCTTCAGGAAACACTGTAGGCAAGGTTCTTTCCTTACATATAAATTAATATTACCTGAAATTATGGTAGTTCATGCTTCAGAGCTGAGAGAAAACAAATTGCTCATGACAACTGCGCAGATTATTTGATCATAAGGCTGGCTTTGTACAGCCATACAGGATATATTTTAGAAATGACAGAAATTGCACTTTATTACATTCTCCTCAAAGTGGGGGGGAATGTACTGACATGGAATGAGAAGTGTCTGTTGACAGTATCATGAACACTATCCAGTTCTGTGGTCAAGGTAAAGTGTATATATGTGTGTGTGTGTATGTACATATGTACATATATTTTCTTTATTTTAAACATGAATATGTAAAATTTAAAGAGTATGACATAGGATAATATATCCCTTTTTAATAGATACTTTTTATTTTAATTTATAGTCAGCATATTCATTATAAATCACTTTAAAAATTTATGAAAAATAATGTAATAATCCACAGTCCAGGACCTTTTCCATGATTACTACAATCACTTGGTACAAAGAATCTATCTTATTGTATGAAATTCTGTTTCTGACCTACCCATGAGAGGACTGGAAAGTTGGTATGACAGTTGAACACAAATAGGGAACTCAACAGACTTCTGGAGTCTTTGTTCAGTAAGCAGACCAAACTGACCCAGTGATTGCCTCAATCCAAACTGACATCACCCAAAGGAATTTCATGACAGGGGGCTCTCCTTGGCTGGAAGAGAGGGAGGAAATGCAAAGGGAGTGGAAACTGTGAAATAGCAGCAGATATAAAATGAGGGTGGGTGAGTAGACTTTGCTGAGTATACAGTGAAAATATCTCACTCTGAAGCAGAGAGATACATATAGAGTAAAGGTAAAAGGTTGGAGCAAAATATATTTTGCTTCAGCTGAAGTAAAAAAAAGCAGGAGTAGCAATCCTTATCTCAGACAAAGCAGCAGCAAAAATAAATAGCAAAGAGATAAAGAAGGAAACTTTAGGTACCATAGACAATAAAGTCATTTCAATACTGAATATATATGCACCCAATGGAACAGCACCCAAATTCTTAGAGAAGAAGCTGAAAGAACTACAGGAAGACATAGACAGCAAAACTTTACTAGTGGGAGACCTCAACATCCTGGTATCAGATCTAGATAAATCAAATCATAAAATAAACAAGAAAGAAGTTAAGTAGGTAAATAGATTGTTAGAAAAATTAGATATTGTGGACTTATGGAGGAAACTGAACAGGGATAGAAAGGAATATACCTTTTTCTCTGCAGTACATGGAACTTATACAAAAATTGACCATGTACTAAGGCATAAAAACCTAATGATCAACTGCAGAAAGGCAGAAATAATGAATACATCTTTCTCAGATCACAATGCAATAGAAGTCATATGCAATATTGGGTCAAGGAGATATAGACCCAGAACAAATTGGAAAATGAATAACCTCATTTTAAAAAATGAGTGGACCAAAAAACAAATTATAGAAAGAATTAACCATATTATCCTAGATAATGATAATAATGAAACAACATATCAAAACTTATGGGATTCATTCAAAGCAACTCTCAGGGAATATATTATAGCTCTAAATGCTTACATAAATAAATTGGAGAAAGAGGAAATCAATGAACTAAATATGCAACTAAAAAAATTAGAGAAAGAACAAATCAAAAATCCCCAATTAAATACCAAATTAGAAATTCTAAAAATTAAAGGAGAAATCAATAAAACCGAAAGCAAAAAACTATTGAATTAATAAATAAAACCAAAAGTTGGTATTATGAAAAAACCAATATAATTGAAAAAACTCTGGTCAATTTGATTAAAAACCAAATTGCTAGTATCATAAATGAAAAAGGTGAACTCACCACCAATGAGGAGGAAATTAAAGTAATAATTCAAAATTATTTTGCCCAACTCTATGCCAATAAATTTAATAATCTAAGTGAAATGGATGAATATTTACAAAAATATAAGTTGCCCAGGTTAAATGAAGAAGAGATTAAATACCTAAACAACCCTATCTCAGTAAAAGAAATTCAACAAGCAATCATTGAACTCCCTAAAAAAAATCTTCAGGGCCTGATGGATTCACAAGTGAATTCTACCAAACATTTAAGGAACAATTGGTTCCAATTCTATATAAACTCTTTGGAAAAATAAGGAAAGACGGAACTCTGCCTAACTCTTTCTATGAAACCAATATGGTGCTGTTACCTAAACCAGGAAGAGTTAAAACAGAGAAAGAAAATTATAGACCCATTTCCCTGATGAATATACATGCAAAAATCTTAAATAAAATCTTAGCAAAATGATTACAAGTTATCACTAGGATAATACATTATGATCAAGTAGGATTTATTCCAGGAATGCAGGGTTGTTTCAATATTAGGAAAACTGTTAGTATACTCAATTATATCAACAACAAACCAATCAGAAATCATATGATCATATCAATATATGCTGAAAAAGCTTTTGACAAAATACAGCATCCATTCCTATTAAAAACACTAGAGAGTGTAGGAATAAATGAACTGTTCCTTAAAATAATTAGCAGTATCTATCTGAAACCATCAACAAGCATTATATTCAATGGGGAGAGGCTAGAGGCATTCCCAATAAGATCAGGGGTGAAATAAGGGTTCCCATTATCACCACTACTATTCAATATTGTATTAGAAATGTTAGCGTCAGCAATTAGAGAAGAAAAAAAATTGAAGGAATTAGAATTGGGAAGGAAGAGACAAAACTCTCACTCTTTGCAGATGACATGATGGTCTACCTAGAAAATCCTAAGAAATCATCCAAAAAACTACTGGAAACAATTAGCAATTTTAGAAAAGTTGCAGGTTATAAAATAAACCCTCATAAATCCTCAACTTTTCTATATATGTCTAGCAAGATACAGCAGGAAGAGCTAGAAAGAGAAATCGCATTCAAAGTAACCTCAAACAATATAAAATACTAGAGTCTATCTGCCAAGACAGACTCAGAATCTTTGTGAAAATAATTATAAAACACTTCTCACACAAATTAAATCAGATTTAAATAACTGGCAAATATCAACTGCTCATGGATTGGTAGAGCTAATATAATAAAAAATGACAATTCTACCAAAATTAAACTATGTGTTTAGTGCCCTACCAATCAAAATTCCAAAAAATAACTTTAATGAGTTAGAAAAAATTGTAAGTAAATTCATATGGAAAAATAAAAAGTCAAGAATTGCCAGGAGCTTAATGAAAAAAAATACAAAAGAAGGTGGCTTAGCCCTACCTGATCTAAAATTATTATATTATTATATTATAAAACATCAGTCATCAAAACTGTTTGGTATTGGCTAAGAAATAGTGGTGGCCCAGTGGAATAGACTAGGTGTAAAAGCAGGAGATGATTATAGTAATCTGCTGTTTGATAAACCCAAAGAATCCAGCCATTGGGATAAAAACTCCCTCTTTGATAAAAACTGCTGGGATAATTGGAAGTTAGTATGGAAGAAACTTAGATTAGACCAACACCTCACACCCTTTACCAAGATAAGATGCAAATGGTTACAGGACATAGACATAAAAAACAATACTATAAGCAAATTAGAAGATCAAGGACTAGTTTACCTGTCAGATCTATAGAAAGGGGAGCAGTTTATGACTAAGGAAGAGTTGGAGAACATCACCAAAAACCAATTAGATGATTTTGATTACATTAAATTAAAAAGCTTTTGCACAGATAAAACCACTGTAACCAAGATCAAAAGAAATGTAGTAAATTGGGAAACAATATTTACAACTAATGATTCTGACAAAGGACTCATTTCTAAAATATACAGAGAAGTAAGTCATATTTTTAAAACAAAAAGCCATTCCCCAATTGACAAATAGTCAAAGGATATACAAAGGCAATTTACAGATGAGGAGATCAAAGCAATTCATAGCCATATGAAAAAATGCTCTAAATCATTATTAGAGAAATGCAAATTAAAGCTTCTCTGAGGTACCACCTCACACCTCTCAGATTGACCAATATGACCAGAAAGGATAATGGTCATTGTTGGAAGGGTTGTGGGAAATCTGGGACACTATTACACTGTTGGTGGAACTGTGAACTCATCCAACCCTTCTGGAGAGCTATTTGGAACTATGCCCAAAGGGCAACAAAAATGTGCATACCCTTTGACCCAGCAATACCACTACTGTGTCTATATCCTGAAGAGATGATGAAAAAGGGTAAAAACATTACTTGTGCAAAAATCTTTATAGCAGCCCTGTTTGTGGTGGCAAAGAATTGGAAATCAAGTAAATGTCCTTCAATTGGGGAATGGCCTAGCAAACTGTGGTATATGTATGTCATGGAACACTATTGTTCTATTAGAAACCAAGAGGGACAGGATTTCAGGGAAGCCTGGAGGAATTTGCATGAACTGATGCTGAATGAGATGAGCAGAACCAGAAAAACACTGTACATCCTAACAGCAACATGGGAGTGATGATCAACCTTGAAGGACTTGCTCATTCCATCAGTGCAACAATCGGGAGCAATTTGGGGCTGTCTGCAAAGGAGAGTACCATCTGTATCCAGATAAGGAGCTGTGGAGTTTGAACAAAGTTCAAGGACTATCCCATGCAATTTAGAAAAACACAGATATCTTATTGTCTGATCTCTAAGGTTATGATTTCTCTCTCATCACACCCAATTTGGATCAAGGTACAACATGTAAACAAAGTAAAGACTGACAGATTGCTTTCCGTGGGGGAGTGGGGGGGAGGGAAGTAAGATTGGGGGGAAATTATAAAACTCAAATAATATCTTTAATAAAAATTAATTAAAAAAAGAAAATATCTCACTCTGAATCTTGAAACTCATGTTAAGTTACATTGGTTATGAAAACATTCTGAGAACACTGTAATACATTTTGTTTTCCCAAACTGCTGGGGAAAAAGGGGGGAGCCAAGGTTATACCTTGAAAACATCACTTTTTAAAAAAGAATCATCTTGGACATTAGTTGGCTTGAATCTGTCAAAGTGGAAATTGGTCAT
The DNA here is from genome assembly GCF_037893015.1 of Macrotis lagotis. Taxonomy (NCBI): domain Eukaryota; kingdom Metazoa; phylum Chordata; class Mammalia; order Peramelemorphia; family Peramelidae; genus Macrotis; species Macrotis lagotis. The sequence continues at coordinate 70,083,601 of NC_133661.1, read as the reverse complement.
ATGGTTCCTCAGATTTTTCCCCAAACTTCCTAAGCATAAGGAAAAAACCCAAGGCATGGTGATGGTGGAGCTAATGTTAATTGGTATCATATATCAACTTCAATGCTGGTAACAGGGTTTAAAATCTGGGCTCCTGATTGGGGAAATGGAGTGGTATGTGTAAAACCCGCTCAGATCATGGGGCTGACATTTTCACCCAGCAGTGAATTTTCCATGCCACTACACTAAAGCCTTGAAGGATAATAAACAGAGTAGTAAGAATGAATCATTGAAGAAAAAATATGGACTATATATATAATTGATGTAGACCATATTTTCTGATAGTGATTTTATAATGAAATTTCAATTTAATTTTGCCTAATTAATGAAGTGGAAATGAATATGTGATTAATGAAAAATTAATAATTGAACTCTTTCAAGTAGATATATAATCGCCAGTAGTATACTGTTGTTTGGCCTATAGGATCTGAGGGAAGGTTCTATTTTCCCTTACAGTAAACCACTCTCTCAAACACCACTCCCTACTAATAATTCTACTAAGTCTGTAAAAGACTAGAAATTCACAAATCTGTCAACAGTGGAATAGGTTTTATTTGATGTGATCCAAAATGAAGACTGAAGTCCCTGGGAAAAAAATTATAAGTTTTCTTATTTGGCATTAACTATTTCCTATAAAATGACCTATATGATATTTTTGTGAAAAATATTAATTTTCTAAAGAAACATAGTTTCATATGGGAAATATGCTAGAATGTCAATCCCAGGTGTTTATTTCAGATCTAGAAAGAGTAACAAAAGCATCCAACTCATCAAGAGATCCAATCTTTACAGGGCTTTCAAGTGGCTGACCCAGGAGGCTCCAAACTTGTTTCTATAGAACCTGATGATGTGGGGCGCTTTGAAACAGAAGTACTTTGAGAAGGATACTTGGGAGAGTACAGCCTTTATGCAGTCACTACATAAAAACAGAATTTCTTGCTTCCTATCTTCTCCTACCTACCCCCAAAGCCCGGCTCCAGGAGCTTCTGAAAAAATCAGACTTGAAAAATTGTTTTTCAAAGGATTTTCAAATCTAATTTTGGGGGTTTTTTTTCAAGGCAATGGAGTTAAGTGACTTGCCCAAGGCCACACAGCTAGGTAATTATTAAGTGTCTGAGGTTGGATTTGAACTCAGGTACTCCTGACTCCAGGGCCAGTGCTCTATCTACTGCGCCACCTAGCCACCCCCTCAAATCTAATATTGAATCATTTGGTTATTATACTTAAGTCTGAAGTCTTCTTATCCCTAGCAGAAACTCTGGAGAGAATAGGAAAATAGCCAGGAAATCTATTGTTACCTGAAGCTACCACATGGAAAGGCTGTCTATTGGTCCAAAAATGTGTAATCTTGGTTCCACAGCTTATGCACAATAGTGTATTAGTTTTAAATGATGATCTCACAATAGGTCTTAATATTCAGTTCATAGAAGTATTAAAATGGTGCTAATGGCACATTACAAAGCAAGGTGAGGAATTAACCCAGCCAGGCATCAGGGTATGGGTGTCAAGGTCTCTTTCTTAGGACAGTGCTTATGTGGTAGTTAGATAAATTGCAATAGGAATTCCAAAAATGTCTCAAGAAAGGGTGTCACAGTTCAGATAGGTGAGTTCACCTTCATTTCTCTCACAGTATAAAGCCCCATTTTATAATCTAACAAATGCTATGAAGTTTAGGAGGAGAGTTCATCATGAGGTATGTGGGGACACCCTGTGGTGACAAAAAAGGCATCATTCTCCAAAAATATATAAAGAGGATCTTGTCTTCAATTCTGATGGCCCATGATTTCTCCTCTGCTCTTCTCTGAGGAGGAGGCTAAAACCACACACACACACACACACACACACACACACACACACACACACACATACACACATATTTTTATGTATTGTATATAATATATATATATATATTTAAAGTAAAGTTTAGTAACCAGAATATGAATAAAAATAGCTTCAAGTAGTCCTTGGTTTATTGTTTAGTTTGATTTGCTTAATACTGATGGTTTGAGAAAAAAGAGAAAAGTTAGTTTGGTCACATTTTCTTTTTGGCAGCTTTAATGGCATTTATTCATGCACGATTTCTTAGGAATGTCTTTTAAGACTGAATTAGACATCATGCTGCTTGTGGTGAGGGTGAGACTTTTCTGATGATTTTCCAGCAGTGTGTGTTTGTTAGTCTCTTGTCTCTTGTTCAATGATCAGCAGGTAGGGAGCAGCACAGAGGGATTATGATACAGCTTTAAAGTCTGAGAAGAAGAGAGCTAGGAAGTTGTTGAAAAGCCCCAGGGACCATAGGAATTGTATGGCTATTGAGAACTTGGCACACTTGTGTATTTGGTGTAAACCAACTAGGAGTCAGACTGGCATTGGTTATTCTGACATCTTAACAAAATAAAATTAATTTCTTCTTACACACTCTAGTGTGTAAGACATGCTCCGAATGATTAATAGAAACAAGTTTTTAATTTTCAATTAACAATCTATAGAGCCTTATAAATAATTTGGAATAAAGGTCTCCATTTCTTGGTCACAGGTACTTGGTTCAGGTTTAAATCAGGTGCAGCTTTTAAGAACCCTCCAGAAACCAAAGCTACAGCTTTTCCTCAGACAACAAGTGTCTGAGGTTGGATTTTTATTTATCAAAAAATATATTTTGGGGGTGACTAAGTGGCACAGTGGATAGAGCACTGGCCCTGGAGTCAGGACTACCTGAGTTCAAATCTGGCCTCAGACACTTAATAATTAGCTAATTGTGTGACCTTGGACAAGTCACTTAATTCCAATGCCTTGCAAAAACCTTAAAAAAACTATTTGGAGAGCTGTTTCAATATAATTGTTTTTCTCTGTAGGCTGATGCATTTAAAACCACCATGCCAGAGGAAGCTATGGCATACAGCAAAGGTGGCATAAGGTCCAATATTTCTTGTGCTTTTAACTTGAAGTTACATCAAAGAGAAACCATTCCCCTTTTAGGAATCAGATGCAGAAGGTTTTTTTTAGGTTTTTTGCAACGTAAATGGGGTTAAGTGGCTTGCCCAAGGCCACACAGCTAGGTAATTATTAAGTGTCTGAGACCGGATTTGAACCCAGGTTCTCCTAACTCCAGGGCCAGTGCTTTATCCAGTGAGCCACCTAGCCATCCCAAACACAGAAGTTTTAATAGAAGAAACCAGCATTTGACACCATTAGTTTCTATGAATAGCAGAAAGCTCCCTCTGGGCAAAGGCGCTGAACCCTAGGGGTCCCCCGGAGCAGGGGCTGATCAGAAACCTCAGAACCCAGGGTTGCCTCCAGTGGCCAGACCCCCAGAGCCCATCCGGGCAGCTTGTCTGCTCCCCCTGAATGGATGGCACTCTAGGAGCAGCCTCTGCTTTGTCCCTGCAGTCCTGGGCTCCTCGGGGCTCCATTGCTGCTTGGAGTCTCTGGCCTCTCGATCTTCAGAACTTGCCAGGCCGCCCCCCCCCAAGGTCAGGTCACCCCTGAGGGAAGCTAAGCCCCCAAGGCTGGGCCACTCCCCAAGGCCAAATCACCCCCCCCCAGAGAAGCTAAGCCCCCCGAGGCCCTGAGGCCTGGTCATCCCCTTCGCTGCTCCCCCTTCTGCTTCTGAAGAGCAGGAATTCTCTTACTTCTAACCATTTGTGGTGTCTCTGTGCCTGGCACAATCCTGGCACCCAGTAAATGAATAAGTGCTTTTTAAAAATGCATCGATTCGTTCCTGACTCAGGGCCCAAGAGCAGAGGAGGAGGAGGTGGTGGCAGTTTAAGTGCCAAGTCAGGGATCCACCCCATGGGCCGCACAAGCTGCTACCCCCCCATTTACCTGGTCTATCACAGTGGACGTTCAGATTCTCAGAGCTGTCAGCAGTCCCGACAGAGGCTTCAGAATCAAGTGTTTCATCCTCTGACAACCGGGGCTCCAAGGCGAGCATCTCAAACGTTAGATCTTCCCTGCAAAACCCAATCAGAAAGCCCATTGGCATCCAGGCTGAGGGAAGCCCAGGATAAAAAGCCCAGGAGATGCCGACTACAAGTGACCAACTTTACCCCATTTGCTGTAGTTCAAACAGTGAAAAAGACAATTACCCTGAAACAAAACAACAAATAGTAAAGGTCCTTTAAACAAGGGGGAAGAGGCAGGGAATGGTTTTCTTTCCTTCCCCCCTCACCCAACCTTCCATCCCTTGGTCAGCGTCTTGTTGCTCAGAGGACATTTGTAATTGAGAAGATCCAGACTTCAGTGGAGTTTGAATCTCTATTCTTACTGCTTCTGAGTCTAAGCCTTAATAATAGGTTCACAAACTTGCTGTTCTCTCCTCAGACTCGCAGAATGTTTTATCCATACGAGCAAGGGTGGAGGCCAGGAGATGTGAAGGGAAAAGAGGAGAACGTATCAAGAGACCTGGGTCCTAGTAGTTCTGCAGATGACCAGCTGTGACTGGGGCAAGGCAGCCTTTCTGGACCTGTTTCTTTATCTGTAAATAAATAATCTCCAAGGTCCTTTTCAGCTCTAAAGTGTCCCATGGGTCTGACTCCCATGGAGCCAAGTTAATTTTACTTTGTTCCCATTTTGCTGTTTGAACACTGACAACCACCAACAAACATCAATGGAACAAGTCCAAAACACTCGGCCCAGAGAAACAAAATGACTTGATTGATTTTCGAATTATCAGGACCAGAACTCAGGTCTCCTAGCTTCCATTCCTGGATTGCTTCTATTACACACTACACCATGAAGGTAGCAACAGTTAAGTTGCAGAGAAGCTGGCAACCAGCATAATTAATGATGATTTCCTGGACAAGGAAAAACTACATTTAACAAAATCCAGGAAGAAAATATTTTTCTGGAGATGTGGGATTAAAGAGAGAATTCAATGAGAAATGAGAGGAAAGTTAAAAAGTTCTTTATCCATATAAATCTGGTAAATCAAATACTGTAGAAAGAGCAGCAACTACATAGAAAGACTAGCAATGGAACTGGAGGGTTTGTGTTCAGTAAGAAACAGCTTCTGCTGACCAACCCCTTAGATCTGACTTCCAAAAGGACCACAAAAGTGATCTATGGACTCAACACACACATAGCTTCATTACTGTATATGCAAAAAATTTGTCTTCCTGATTTTCAGGAACAAAACAAATTAATGTTCCAATGCTTATTTGACAAGAAAAAGTAAAATGTATGTATTACTCACCTCAGAAAGAGTAGGTTTAGATTTAGAGAATTTATATTTTTTGAAGACAGAAAATAGAAATAAGAAAACATTATTGGGAGTAGATTTCAAGAGTTCTACATAAGATCCACACAATTTTCTCCTTGGCATAGGACATGCTTTTTGTGTCTTAACCCCCCCCCCCCCCATCAAAATCCTACATAAAGGCCTGGGAAATATTCCTATTTACTTAGGGAGAGGGTCTAATTTTGTCCCATGAGTTTTCGTGAATGAATTAAAAAATTATAACCTGTGATGTTCCAGTGCTCCAAAACCAAACATTTTTTTATACTTCTACTCAATTCTTTTTCACCAGTAAATACTGTAAATGCTATGTTTGATTTAAATAGTTTTTTAATTATAACAAATAAATAGGCATAATAATCCTCATTCCAGGAGGTTTTCATATCTAAAGTCAGTGATCAAAGAATAGTGAAAGTTAGGGTCTGAAAGGTGTGCAAATCATGTTACTGCTGAAGTCAAAAAAATAAAATTTATATCCTGCTGAGGCAACTAAAATCTTGGAAAGGATGACAGTTGTTCATTTGACTTAACATATAATTTCAGAGATCAAAGAATTCTCTGAGACCAAACCAATATTTGAATACTCTTAGGCAGAGATCACATATCATCTCCTCTGGGAGGAAGCGGTCAGAGCCTGACATAACGTTTATAAACCTCACAACCGGCAGGAAGCAGCCCTCTCATCTCTCAGCTGGGCACCTGGCAAAGACTCATCTTCTAGGAATACCTAGAACACCTGGTTTGTTTGACTTTGGCCTTCACCTCCCCTGGTGAATGAACTGATTCAATTTACTAGCTTCTTAGGTTCAATATTATATAATTTAAGATAATTTTTAAGCTCTTTGACTTCCAGTTATTTTGATGGCTCTGTAACCTCATTAACTTGATTTTCACCCTTTCCATGGTTCAACAGAGAACAGAAATAGCCGCCACTTCAATACTAACAACATGAGAAGGCCATGGGCCCTTTCCAGAAGCTTGCTGCTTCTTGAATTAATAAATATTCCTTGTCTATCCAGGAAGGGGATAGAAGTTGACAGCTTATTCTCTCTGCTGACTGTTGTTCCATTCCAGTCAATAGCAAATGTACTCCTGAAAATGTGAGAGAAATTACTTTATACTTTAAAAACCCCCAACAACAACCGCTAGTATTTACATCAAACATTTTAATGTTTATAAAGTTTATTACATCCAGAATAGCTCCTACTCCACATCTTCTATTTCTGATGAGAAAATTAAAATACGAACAAAATAGTAAAAAAATTCAAATAGACATTATGCTGGCATGTCAAAACTTCAGCGTGCAGATTATTAGGCAATTGCACCATGTAAGGCATTGGGGTTGGGGGCTGTTGGGGGAAACAAAGATGAAGGAAAATACACATCTTTGTTTTCCTAGAGTTCAGAGTCAACCAGATAGGACTTGAGCAGTTAATTCTTTGTAAAATTATTTTTTTCTGTATCCCTCCTCCATTCCCGCTACATTTCCTATCAAGTTAAGAAATTTGAAGGGGGGAGATCAATTAGGAGGCTAGGGCAGAAAAGAAGGAAGTGGGGGAAGGAGACCCTTCATGTGGGGACTATGGAAATGGAGAGGAGGGAGGCAAAGGAGACTTTGTGGAGGGAGACAAGGCAATGGGGGCCAACTCAGGAGAGAGATGAAGTGAGAGAGCAAGAAGGTGAGGATAAATCGAAGAAACTGAGGAGAGTCAAAACTGAGAAAACCGATGGAGAAGTTTGTGGGCATCCATATTCCCTCTGTAGCATATACTGGAAGAAGGACCAGACTAGAATCAAGTCTTACTTATCCCAAGAATTGTGAAACTTGGGACAAATCATTTCTGTTGACGTCAATGTAAGTTTCTACACATGTAACATAAAGGGGTTAAACTAGAGGATTTTGAACATTCAAGTACTAGGGAGAGTAGGGCTTTTACTAAAAATAAAAGGGTCAGCGTGAGACATAAGCAAGAAAATAATTTAACTCTAAGGGAAAATAGAATTGTGTTGAGTACCAGAAGCTAGGACTTCTCTTTTCAACTGTTTAAGCTGAATAACATTTTTGATGTTTTGAACTCTATATTTACTAAAACAATTAGTTTTTTCTAGATTATTAGTAAACCTGCAAATGATTTACTCTATTCTATTTTTATTTTTTGCAAGGTATATGGGGTTAAGTGGCTTGCCCAAGGCCACACAGCTAGGTGATTATTAAGTATCTGAGACCGGATTTGAACCCAGGTACTCCTGACTCCAGGGCTGGTGCTTTATCCACTGCACCACCTAGCTGGCCCTCTATTCTATTTCTTAATAGCACTGGGTCAACTTCGAGGAACAAAAGTCTTTTTCATTTTCAAAAATTTAGTCAGGAAATTTCCTTGGCAACATCTTATCAATAAACTAAAAATGGCCAACTTAATCACTTTTATATATGTAAGGGAATTCTGAAATGGGACAAGAAGCCAATTTTCTTAACTTAGCTCATAGTTCTTCCATACGTTACTTGTATTTCTTTTTCATGTCTTAGTTTAAGGGGTTGTCATGATTTTAAAAGCTGTGATCTCATCCTAATAATGAGAAAAAGTTAAGTAATGATTTTACAAAAAAAAGATAGGTGTCAATTTTTATAGCATTCAAAAACCTTATAAAGTTGATATAAAATAAAAAAGCCGATATGAAATTTTAAAAACAAATGATAAAGAATATGCAGGTATTTTCCTTCTTTCCAGTGTTCAAAAGGATGTTAAAAATTAATGGAGAGTTTAATATCAACAATCTGTGGAGCTGATTGATGAATACTACATATTTATAGGGATTACTAATTTTCAAAGAACACGATACAATAAAGACAGTCAATACATAAATGCCTACTCTAAGGCAGTCTCCGCCTTCATGGGGTTTAATAATCTAATGATTTCAACAACAATAAACAAACATAAAGAAGCTAAACACAGGATCCATGACAGAGTGAAGATACTAGAATTAAGAAGAGTTGGGGAAAACTTCCCAGGGAAGATGGGGGATTTAAGTTAGGGAAGACAATACGCAGAAATAAAGGGAGAGAGCATTCTAGGAATGAGGGCCTGGAGCCCAGAGCCCAGTGTCAGCAGCTCTAAGAGTATTGGGAATAAGGCAGAAGAAGAATGGAAAAGTGGATGGAAGGTTAGGTTATGAATGAATTGTTAATTCTTTTTTTTTTTAGGTTTTTTTGCAAGGCAAACGGGGTTAAGTGGCTTGCCAAAAGCCACACGGCTAGGTAATTATTAAGTGTCTGAGACCATATTTGAACCGAGGTACTCCTGACTCCAGGGTCAGTGCTTTATCCACTACGCCGCACCTGAATTGTTAATTCTTGAATGAGATATGAAGAAGTCAATGGAATTGGGGATGGGGGGAGAATGACCTGGTTGGACCTGCAATTTATAAAAAAAAACAAAACCAGGTTTGTAGCTGATTGGAAGTAGAATGTGGGCCCATGAGGAAGGAGGAGAGACTTGAGGCAGACAAGACCCAACAGTCTGTAATGCAAATATAATAGTCCTAGAGTGAGGTGAAGGGGACCTAGATCAGCAAGGTGGCAAGTGTCAGAGGACAGAAGGAAGCACCGCCAAGAGGTGTTACAAAGGTGAACTAGGCAGGTCAGAGTGTGAGGAGTCCGGGAGGACATCCTGGGCTGGAAGGAGAGTGTTGCATTTAGTAGCCATAGGGAAGACAGGCAAACGGAGGGTGTTGAGGAAAACAATGAATTTGATGGAGGTTAGAAATGAGAAGTGGGATAGAGATGATCTTTATGGAGGTTCAGAATAACTGGACATGCAGGTATGGTCAGATGCGGGAATGTGCATCACTGAAGGCATAAAAGTATGTGTAATATGAAACAGATTTATGTTTTTGGAATAGCTCATCTTGCCAGGTCTTAATGCAGGTTATAAATAACAATTACAACTATGAGTGTCACAGCAACTCTGTCATTCAGCATTTTGATAATTCGAACTCTCTAGTTTATACTGTTCTTTGGCATAGTCAGATTTTAAACATTAAATAAGAGTAGGCTAAATTACAAATAGCCATGAAAAGTTCCCCGAAACCAGAACAAAGGAAGACACAATTCCAATAACCATAAACAGTTCTTTTTTCCGTAAATGTGTTGACTGTTTACCAATGTCTAAAAAGACCAAGATATACTGGTTAAAGTGGTAGAGAAATGTTGTAGTCAGCTATCACATGCTAACACCTCCAAGAGAAGTGAATGGGGAATGAATATGTCTTACCAAATTATGTGAAAATTTATTGGCGTTTTTCCCCAAAGTATTTTGGTTTTAATGAATTAAACACATTAGATCAGGATAGGACAAGCTGTCAAGACTTTCTTTTTGCTTTGTTGTTCTGGATAAAATCATTCAATTCCTCATCATTTACTGGTCTCCTTTTAGATACTATGAGGAATATATGAAAAGGATTTAACATGATCCTGGCTTATTAGGTAGGAAGACCTAGTATAAGATGATCAGAAAGCAATATAAGACAATACAATGCTAAGTAATGTAGATAGTGTGTTGTTGAATTTTTAGAATTGGGCAAGATTAGTATAAGTTAAAGTTTGAGAAGATTTCTTTTTTTATTTTAGATTTTCGCAAGGCAAATGGGGTTAAGTGGCTTGCCCAAGGCCACAGAGCTAGGTAATTATTATTAAGTGTCTGAGGCCAGATTTGAACCCAGGTACTCCTGACTCCAAGGCTGGTGCTCTATCCACTGCACCACCAAGAAGATTTCAAAGAAAACAAGCAGGCCTTTGATATTTTGCTAGGAATTAGGAAAATATTTCAGATGAATGTGTTAGGGAAACAGCAAAAGAAATGAGTATGGCATACATTGGGATAATGAAGAAACCGTTGCAACATGCGGAATGGGGAAAGATCATGGAGACCCTTGAAAACAAGGTGAAGAATTTAGATTTTTATCCTCTAAGAGGAATGCCATGAGCAAAATGTAATCTAAGGGTGATTAAATTAAAATGAAGAAGGCCCAGGAAATCTAAGCCATCTTGGACTCAAAAGTCACACCTGTTGGGGCAGGAAAGACTTGGCACAGAGAATGCCAACCTTGTACAATGAGCGGGGTCTTATCCATTCCATGGAGACTGCCCTGTGACCGAGCATTGGAGAATACCTGAAGCCAGGGACTAAACCCCTCCTCCAGTGCCACCCTTGTCCCACCCATTGAAAGGTGTCTGTGCCCACTTGTGCCCAGCTTCTTCTCTTCCTTCTTTGCTTTCCCCCCAGGCTAGAAGCAAGAGTCTTGCTCAGAAGTGTTCTCTCTCAGCTTCTCCTCCATCATGTGGCTCCAGTTCCATGGGACTGGTCTAAGGGGATCAGAGCTTCTCTCTCTCCCCTAAGCTCTCCCTCTCTTTTCCCTTTACTACTTCTTTCCGAGCTTGTACCTTACAGCATGGTCTCAGCTCCAACTTGGACTCCTTGGGTGGAAGCCCAGGCACATCTGGGGCTGCTTCCCTTTTTCCCTCAAGCTCTTCAGACTCCACTTTTGCTCTTGAGTCTGTCCTTTAAGAAGCTCTTCCCCCAGAGAGCTGAATCTGGGAACTGTTCTGGGTCACCTATGAACTTCATGTAGGAACTTGTGAACTTTCTGTAAAAAACAGATGAACTTTGGAGTCACCTGCACATTAAAACTTAGCCTTATCCCTGGGATCAGGTGGTCTATTTGTGAGTTTTTCACTTCGAAGGAACTCAAAATTTAAGCCCCCTTCCCTAAGGACAACATTTTCTTATCTCCACAACCAAGACATAAGATGATTTCTTGGAGAGGATATTGTAAGCAAGTAGACTAGCTAGAAATTACTGGAGTAATGCTTGATCTAAGATTGTATAAACTATAATCCCTTAGAGTCTTTAGAGAAATAATTATGTGCTGGAATTCTAAGTATCTATTATCCTTAAATAACAGAATACAGAGGAGGAACAAACCAAAGATGTATCTTGAAGTAAGAAGCTTTAGAAAACTGTAGCTCATATTGACAATGAAAGGCAGAAATTATATTTTTAAAAGGGTTCAAAGACAGAAAAGAACCAAACAGAAAAGATTCATGGAGGGCTTATTACATACTTTGCATTGTATTGTGTTAAGGACACAGATCTAAATCTGTGAAAGTTCCTGTCCTCAAGGAAATAAGGGGGTGTGGGTTTCCTCAGATAAAGGTGAGTGTGGGGGGGGTGGGGTAGGGTTCAGCATCAAGTTCAGGTCCAAAGCTTGGTGGGACTTAGGAAAAAAGAGATGGAAAGAATTCATGAGGATACCAGAAGAGTGATATTAAGGGGAGTTTTGGTTATAGGAATAGAGAAGAGTTTAAGGTTTTGTTTCTGGATAGGTTGGTGGAGAATGAGGAATTTAGTTTCAGGCATCTAAGATTAGTTTCAGGTGATGGTGATAGAGGGTTTCTCTTCTAGTGAGTGCAGGAGTAATTAGAAGCTTGTTTATTTTCCTGCCCTCCCCCTTTTTCTTTGCTTTTATTAGATGAATCCATCATTCTTGGGGAAGATAGGTCCTGCTGGGCTTAGAGCAGGTATAGATTCCAATTTATGAAAATTTCAATGGAAAAAATTGTGAGCTTTCTAGAATTATTTCTAAGGATTCTATTTTCCTTATATAATAGTCATTTTAGATAGCTTGGAAAGTCTGTTATTGAGCAAAGACTTATCTAGAGTCCATGTGCTGAAGTATCATTGAATGATTTTTTTTCCACTGTAATATTTTTTGAGCAAAACCACTGTTAGTACATTCTGGAACTTATAATAGGCTTTCCCAGAGAAACAGTTTTTAAAATAGTGGTTAGGTTTTTTTTTTTAATTTTATTTAAGGTAATGGGGTTAAGTGACTTGTGCAAGGTCACACAACTAGGCAACTATTAAATGTGTCTGAGGTCGGATTTGATCTCAGGTCCTCCTGATTCCAGGGCTGGTGTTCCATCCACTGCACCACCAAACTTCCCTAGTTAGGTTTTTCTTAACAAAAATTTTAAATGCAGTTGAAGTGACATACTAATGGCCTAAGTTATAGTAAGAATTACTGAACTTTTTATATCTTTTTTTTTTTGCAAGGCAAACGGGGTTAAGTGGCTTGCCCAAGGCCACACAGCTAGGTAATTATTAAGTGTCTGAGACCGGATTTGAACCCAGGTACTCCTGACTCCAGGGCCGGTGCTTTATCCACTGCGCCACCTAGCTGCCCCAAATTACTGAACTTTTTAAGATTTGGAAATCATTTAATTCAACTCTTTCATTGGTTATTGAGAGAAGAGAGAACCAAAGGAAGTTGAACAACTTGCCTGGTAAAGTCAAAATTGAAATCCAAGTCCCTTACTTCCTAAACCATTGAAAAGAGGAAGGTGTGAAAATCAGTAGACAGGTTTGCTTTTCCCTGACCTGGAAAAAAAGGTCAGCCTCAGGCAACATAGTGAAATGGATAAAGTCTTTGGAAAGCTTTCATTTCCCTTTCTTCCATTCCCATCTCTGAGAACTCTAGTCAGGACCCTTGAATCCCATGTAGATCTCCATCCAGGCCTATTCAATCCTTTTGCTAAGCAATGCCCTAATAATCCTAATTCTCAAATAAAATCTTTTGGGTTTTTTTATAAGATATGTTTAAAATGTAATCTGAACTACTTTATACCAATACAATAAATGAATGGGACAATACTCTTAATTCACAAAGAGATAATTGTATTTTTAAGAGGCTACTTCAACCCAGTTTAACTCTGAATAGTAGAATTTCCCACAATGTAACAAAAATATGAAAAATTTGTGAATCATTGGGAAGTGGGGTTTTTTTTGAGAGGGGGATCAGAGCAGAAGCAATGGCCCTTGCCTAGAAGAACTTTTAGGAAGAGAAAGAAAAACTTGAATCTTTTTTTTCTAATTTTGAATATAAATATGATATGCTACAAATCTATATAAGAATTAGGTTCTTAAAGTTTTTCTTTCAGGAAAAAAAAGTGATTTTACATTTAGAAGGCTTAGTTTAACTCCCCAACAAATCAGATGGTAAGTTCAATTAAAGACTAAGGCAAACTGCAACAGACATTAGATCCCAGAGCTAGAGCAAACCTCAGAGGCTCTAAGTCCAATCCACTGCTTTTAAAGTTAAGAAAAACGAGGTTGAGGGAGCTAGTAAGACTTGTCCAAGGTCCCACAGCAAGAGGATATGAACCCAGGCTGCCTGAATCCAAAGTCAGTAAGTGCTCCCTTGTATTCTCTCCCACAGGAGGATTCCCACAAACAGCAAGTTCGACTAGACACAAGACTTGAGTCAGAGGCTTAGGGGCCGCTAGGTGGCATAGCGGATAAAGTACTGGCCCTGGAGTCAGGAGTACCTGGGTTTAAATCTGGTCTCAGACACTTAATGATTACCTAGCTGTGTGGCCTTGGGCAAGCCACTTAACCCCGTTTGCCTTGCAAAAAAAAAAAAAAAACCTTAAAAAAAAAAAATTCAGAGGCCTGCCAGCCACAGTGTGCAGATGGGTCACTATTTTCATTTCATTACCACTGCAGGACCCCATGAGAACCACATTTCTGACTAACTTCAACAGTGAATTTATCAGCTATAATTTGTATATAATGAATGGCTTGAAAGGATAGGGACTTTGGAAAAAGTAGGCAAAACATCCACCTAGTTCAATTGCTATTCAAAGATCATAGTTAAATAGATTCCTTTATCACAAATGGTCAAAAAAATTTTCATTTTCCCCCTCAAAACCAGTTTTATCCACTTGTTCAAGGCTCTTTGGATTATTATAATAGTCAATAAATATTTAACAGAATGGAACATCTTAACACAAATCCATAAAAATGAATATAGATTAAAAATGAAGCTAAGTAGGATACTAACATCACTTACCAATTTTCTTTTGAATACCTCTTTCGCGGGCCTCCCTGAATGCAATCAAGGCTCTGAAAAAAGCTCGAAGAATTGCCCAGCGAAAAACAGCCACTGGGTCAATCCCTATCAGTCCACAAATAAAGGCACTGTTGCTACTTCTTAGCAGAGCTACAATATCTGGACGCATGTGATCAGTATTTCTCTCTCGAAAATCCTAATGGGGAAAAAAGAAGAGCTAATATAATATTTTGATACCTATTAAAGCCTTTCTGATAAATTAACCAATTTATCAATCAAGCAATAGACAATGATAAAGCACCTCATGTGAACCAAGCACTCTGCTAGGTACTGCACAAATAAGAACAGTTGAAAACATTCTGTCTGGGAATACAAGAAAATAAGAAAAATTCAAGGTTATTAAATAAAGTTGGCAGGGGGATCCCAGCCAATAGGTAGTCTCAAATATGCTTCAATCTGAATCTGAGGCCACGAGTTTTATCATGAGTCCTTTGCCTGATGGCTAACTGTGTTGTCAGTTTCCAAGTCTCTGAGATTTGACTGGAAACCAAATTTTTCAGAGGCACATAATGTGAAATTAATGTTTAAACTGGAGGAAGCCTGAAGCTTATAAATTCTAGACTTAATTTTTTTCAATTAACCACCATTTTTTTCTTTCTACCCATATACTGCACTTCTTCCTATTTCTCCACTATCCTGGGTAATGTCTCCCATGTCTTTCAATAAATGTCTTTGAATAAAAAACTACTCTGAACTGTCTGTCCCCTACTGACAATGGGAAATCTCAAGCTGATGACATCAAACTTCCTATTTTCCTCAAACTTGCTATCCCTTATATTTCTCCTAGGATTTGTTTTCAATTACAATATTTCTCAAAGCTTTTTTCTTCCTGCCTAGATTTCACTATGCACTTTAGCAGCTGATGTTAAAAGTCAATTTGCTATTCAGTTGTTTCAGTTGTGTCTTTGTGATTTCATTTGTGGTTTTCTTGGCAAAGATATTGGAATGATTTGCCACTTTCTTCTCTAGTTCATTGAGAGATGAGGAAACAAACAGGGTTAAATGATTTGCCCAGGGTCACCCAGCTAATAAATGTCTAAGGTCAGATTTGAACTTGTGGGGATGTCTTCCTGACTCCAGGAGGTGAGACATTCTATCCAATGCATGATCTGGCTACCCCAAAATGAGCTTGTAATAATTAGTGCATTGTACTAAGTGTTAGCTGAATTTGTGAGCAAAACTATTTTCAACTTTTTCCTTCTCTTCCCCACATTCACAGGTACAGGATGAAGGGTCAACATACTTCTTAATGACTATTTCCCCCACCACTGTTATTCATCAGTCTTTAAATTAATCTTGTGTAAAGCAAATACCATCCTCTTCCTTATTCAATTCAATCTGATTTGATAAGCATTTAATTTCCCAATTTGATGATCTCTGAAATACTCTTCCTACTCTCCTTAAAATTGTCACATCAGAAAGCCTAGATTGAGAATGAAACTAATCCAATCTATTCATAAATAAGAATCCCATAACTTCTGAAACAAATGATCATCCAGCTGAGATGCCATCTTGCTGATTTGTTTTTTGAAATGATTTATTTTTATGCCTTTTTAATCAGATTAGCTAAAGGTTCACCAATTTCATTAGTCTTTTCAAAAAATAAGCATTTGGAAATTTTTAATCATTTTTATGATTTTTTTAAGTTTCCAATTAATCTATTTCTCTTCTAATTTTTAATATCTTCTCTTTCCTGCATAATAAGGATTTTTATGTTTGTTTTATAATTTTTAAATAACTAATTAAACTTCAAATTTCCCATTCTCTTGATATATTTGTAGTAATATGATTCCCCTCCCCCATTTAGGATTGATGTTAGCTGCATCCTAAAAATTGTGGCATACTGTTTCTTCATTTTATTTTCTTTCATAAAGCTATTGTTTTAATGATTTGATCTTTGAACTCCTTGCTGTTTGGATTTCACTGTTAACTCTCCATTTGGTTCTGTGTCTTTTTGGGGGTGTGTCCCATGAAATGATGACAATTTTTATTGCATTATGTTTTTTTTAAAAGATTTACTATTTTTGCTTTTTTTTAACATTTGTTTTCAGTTTGTGTCCTACTAGTCAATTTTTGTAAAATTTCCATGTGGTGCTGAAAAATACATTTTATTCTTTTGAAGTCTCCTGGAGAATACACCCCCAAGTCTTTTAGGTTTTGCGGGGTTTTTTTGCAAGGCAAATGGGGTTAAGTGGCTTGCCCAAGGCCACACAGCTAGGTAATTATATTAAGTGTCTGAGACAGATTTGAACCCAGGTACTCCTGACTCCAAAGCCGGTGCTTTATCCACTATGCCAGCTAGCCCCCCCCCAAGTCTTTTAGCAATTTGTTCAGTTCCATATTTTTCCATTTGTTCTGTTAGACTTAGCTAAAACTGAAAGAATGACATTGAGGTCTACTGTCACTTTGATGTTACTATCCATGTCTTCTCATAGTTTAGTTGCTTCCTTCCTGGATTTGGAGATCAAGCACATTTTGGGCGGGGTGGAGGTAAGAAGTTAGTAAGTGAAATTTATTAGTTATCTATGATTTCTTTCAGTACATGTAGTTTTCATGTCAATCACTTTTTAATTTTGAATGCTTGCTTTTGTTTTGTCAGAAAGCATGATTATAACTTCATGCTCTTTTGGATCCACTTGAAGCATTAGTAATTTTTTTATGCTTTAAAAAAAATAATATCTTTGTTGAATGTGTTCCTTGTAAGAAAGAGATTATAGGGCTTTTGATTTTTATCCCATCTTTTACTTTTTCATTTTACTGGATTACTTAATCCATTTATGGTTAAAGTTATGAGTTAAGAATCATATTTTCTTTTTCTGACTAATACTGGTTTTTTAAGTTGAAATTTTTAACCTCTTCTATTGTAAGCACAGCATGATCTTCCTTCAATTACTTTGGTATCACACACACACACACACACACACACACACACACACACACACACACACACACACACTTTAAAGTGATTGTCTTCATTTCACCCCATATTATACTCTTTCCATTTTTATTACCACTTTCCCTTCAGAATTTTGCCCAACTCCTTTTTCTTTCCTTTTATTTGATATTTAAACCTTTCCTTCTCTCTCCCTGTCTCAGTCAATTTCTCCTTCCTTTTCTCATATTTAACTAGTCCAGTTCATTAGATTTTTAAATTTCATTTTTTGTAGTCCCTTTACAGACAGACACGTTTTATCAGTCATCCTTTCTGTCTACTCTGGATCCTCATTCTCTCCTTTGTGGTCTCTTATACTGATAATCCCTTTCTGTTCTCTACATTCCTTAAGGAGTTAAAACTTACAGGTTATATATTCTAGTCTCTTGCCTTTAAGTAATATATCTAAGTCATTGCCTTAGAGGAACTTGTCCTGCAAATTACCCAGAACAATGATAATTTCTGTAGGTACAGAAAGAACACAATACCAAAGCAGGACCCCCCTCTTCCCTTCCCCAAGCATGGAGCTTGCCACTGACTTATTCTGTCTTCCTGATTATCTTCCTTTTCTCATTTGCCTTAAAACATCCCTTGGTCCACTACCTCTCACTCTCCTAGGCCCAAGGAATTTCAACTCCTTCCATCAGAGGAACCACCTTCTAACACTCTTATCTATTCAACTGCAGTCTCTTCTTTCTGCAGGGTGATCCTCAGGGATCACCTCATCATTACTAGCACACAATTTAATCAAAACTTCCCTGTATTTTTCCCCCCTCTCCCTTTCCAAACATTTTCCCATTTTGTAATAGTTATCTCCCCTCATCCCTCCATATTCACCTAGGGACAAGTCTCACCAGGTTCTATTTACAATGCCTCAGGCCCTCTACCTTCAACTGACTTCCACCTTCATTCCTGTCTACAAGAGTACATTTAAAAATCCCTCACTGGTCTCTGCTACCACTCTCTTGCTGTCATTATGTATTTGTTCACATCTGTTATCTGGGGTGTTCAAGGAGCAAATAATTTCTTTTGATCTGGTTTTCTAACAATGCTTCAAATACCTCTTTATTACTTTTCCATTTTTCCTTCACTTATGTTTAAGCATAAGGTTGCAATATAGGTCACTCTGAACTGGATCCTGAGTTCCACTGCTCTTTTGGATGATAGTATTCCATCTCCACCCCCCCACTTTTCTGGTAGTTTCTGCACAAAACTGCAGAATTTCCTTTTCTTTGAATGTGAACTGCAGAATCTGCAGGTCAACTGCAGAATCTGTAATTTCTGAATTGAATTTCTAATCTAAGCACTGTGACATAGTTCGCAGGCTCAGGTTATTTGTTCAGAAACAATCTATGCAATAGTGTTCAGCTTTGGGGTTTTGACCTATTGTGCTTTCCTGAGAATAATATAACCCTTAGGTTGTCTCTGTGTATTTTATTTTTGTTTTCCCAATTAAGCTGTCCTTTCTTTAGTCTCTTTGCTGAAATTTGCTACAGAGATTCATGTTTTTCTATTCTACCAAAATCTGTTATGAAAGACAAATTCCGCTCTCACAACTCTCATTCTTCCTTTAAACCACTCAGAAACATGTTGGAGTTGCATGTTCCCCTCATATTTCACCATCTCTCAGTGGGATTATAAAAGCTTAGTCCAAACATATGACTTTTTCCCCATGTACACCCCTTTTAGAGATGAGCCTCTAAACCCAACTCTTCACCCTTGAAAGTTGGTGTTTGTCAACTTAGTGTTCTCATGTGTAAATAATAAAAAGAAAACTTTTGAACAAGTTCTGTTTTGTATTCTGTATCAGGTCAGTTCCTACTTCTTCAAACAGAATGTCCATTATTTTTCTTCATGAGTGAACTTTTCTCTGTAGGTCTCATGGTCTGCAAAAAGGCCAGTTTTTAACTAAAGGGTCATCTTAGCATATCCTGGAGCTGCTGCAAATGTTGATTTTAGATGAAGAGACCAAATGGAGGTTGGTTACCTCCTTTTCCTTATCTCTCCCCTCCAAGTGTAGTAAAGGAGACCAGATGTACATGTCATCCATCATCTTGGTTATGAAAGAATGAAGTCCTTACCTAGCTCTTCTCAGGGATGGGGAAACATCACTGTAACCCTCGCCTTCCCTCAGACTTGTGAGATCTACTAAACCTTCAGGATACCCTGTGGGCAGGGTTCTTTCCTCACAAATTGATATAATGATGAAATTATGGCAGTTCTTGCTTCAGAACTGAGAGAAAACAAATTGCTCAGAATATTGTTTTAACTTTGTTCTTGAATAAGCTAAAGAGTTTGTTCATCAGGCTGGCTTTGTACAGTCATACAAGATATATTTAAGAAATGACAGAAATTCATTTTATGCATATGAAATCAAAAAGGAAAATCTACTGACACAGAATTAGAAGTGTCCATTTCTGTGGCAAAGGTAAATCATACACACACACACACACACACACACACACACACACACACACACACATCTTAGTATAAAGAGTATATCTATTATATGAAATCCTATTTCTGATCTCCCCAGGAGAGGACTAAAAAACAGGTATGACAATTGAACACAGATAGGGAACTCAAAAGATTTCTGGAATCTTTGTTCAACAAGCAGACCAAACTGACCCAGGCAAATCTGTTATTAAGGACTATTTTCCCCGGTCTTTTCAAAGTCTGAAACAAAATGGGGATCGTGAGGAGAGTGATCAAAAGCAGCCACAAGAATATTTAGAAGTAAGGGAAACCAGAGGACTGATTGCCCCAACCCAAACTGACATCACCATCATCAAGCTTCATGGTGGTGGTGGTGGTGGGGGAGTGGGGAACAAGCTTTCCTTGGCTGGCAGGGAGGAAATGCAAAGGGAGCAGAAATTGTGAAATTGTAGCAGATGTAAAGTGAGGGTGGTTGGGTGAGTGGACCTTGCTGAGTATCCAGTGAAAATATCTCACTCGGGGCGGCTAGGTGGTGCAGAGGATAGAGCACCAGCCCTGGAGTCAGGAGGACCTGAGTTCAAATCCTACCTCAGACACTTAATTACCTAGCCGTGTGGCCTTGGGCAAACCACTTAACCCCATTGCCTTGCAAAAACTAAAAAAAAAAATACCTCACTCTGAATCTTGAGCCTAATGTAAAGTTGTGTTGGTTATGAAAACATTCTGTGTAATACATTTTGTTTTCCCAAACTGCTGGGAAAAGGGGGGGTGAAGCCACTTCACACACAAGGTTTATTTTGGGCTAAATGGGAAGGCAGAATTGGGATGACCTCTTTCATAGCCTTCCTAGCCTACACCTCCATTACCAGTGAAGCTGGGGTGGGCAGGGCAGAGGAGCAGCCCTCCAAGCTGTCTGCAAAGTTCTCACCATTCTCACTCTGGTATGAGAGGGAGCGGGTGGCTCTGAAGTCTCTGAACCTCTAAAGTACCTGCAGGTAGCCACAAGGTTAGGATATGGAAATAGCACCGTGATTAAAATGGGAGGAAGAGGTATGCCAAATGTTCTAAAATTGTACTTGGACAGGAAAGAGGTTATACCTTGAAAACATCACTTTTTTTTTTTAGGTTTTTGCAAGGCAAATGGGGTTAAGTGGCTTGCCCAAGGCCACACGGCTAAGTAATTATTAAGTGCCTGAGACCGGATTTGAACCCAGGTACTCCTGACTCCAAGGCTGGTGCTTTATCCACTATGCCACCTAGCCTCCCAGAAAACATCACTTTTTAAAAAAGAATCATGTTAGACATTAGTTGGTTTGAGTTTGTCAATCTGGAAATTGGTCATATGGTTCCACAGATTTTCCCCCAAGCTTCCTAAGCATAAGAAAAAAAAGCCAGGGCATGGTGATGGTGGAGCTAATGTTGATTGGTATCATATCAACTACAATGCTGGTAACAGGGTTTAAAATCTGGGCTCCTGATTGGGGAAATGGAGTGGTATATGTGAAACCTGCTCAGATTATGGGGCTGACATTTTCACTCAGCGGTGAACTTTCCATGCCATTACACTAAAGCCTTGCAGGATAATAAACAGAGTAATAGGAACGAATCATTGAAGAAAATGTAGGACTATGTATAACTGATGTAGTCCATATTTTCTGATGATTCTAAAATAAAATTCCAATTTAATTTTGCCCAATTAATCTCTCAATAAAGTGGAAAGGAGTATATACTACAGACTTAAAACTAGATCTTACTGATTACTGAAAAATAGAAAGTTTCCAAGTAGTTATGGAATTGCCAATAGTATACTTTTTTTTGATGGCCTATAGAAATTTTCCTAGGGAAGGTTCTATTTTCCCTTAGAGGAAAGTCCTACTTTCCACTCTCTCAAGCACCACACCCAACTAATAATTCTAGCAAGTCTGAAAATGACTAGAATACACAAATCTGTCAATGGTGGAATAAGTTCTATTTAATGTGATCAAAAATGAGAACTGAAATCCATGGAAAAAATTTAAAATTTTCTTATTTGGAATTATTTCCTGTAAAAATGACCTATGTGATATTTTTGTATAAAATATTAATCTTTTAAAGAATCATAGCTTCAGATGGGAAATATACTGGAATGTCAGTCCCAGGTGATTACTTCGGGTCTAGAAAGAGTAACAAAGCATTCAACCCTCAAGAGATCCAAGGTTTACAGGGCTTTCAAGTGAGGGAAATTCAGTCAAGAGAGCCAGGCCCAGGAGGCTCCAAACTTGTTTCTATAGAATCTAACAATTAAAGGTTCTCTGTGGGGAGCTTTAAAATGAAAATATTTCGAGAAGGATATTTGGGAGAGCCTACCCCTTATGCAGTGTTCCTCATCTTCCATTACCCACCCTGCAAAGTTCGGTTCCAGGAGATTCTGAAAAATTCAGACTTTTAAAAATTGGTTTTCTAAGGTTTCAAATCTAATATTCAGTCATTTGGTTATTATACTCTGGAGTCTGAAATCTCCCTATCCCTAGCAAAAACTCTGTAGAGAATAGAATAGTTATCCAGGAAGTCTATTGTTACCTGAAGCTACCACATGGAAAGCCTGTCTGTTGGTCCAAAAATGTGTAATCTTGGTTCCAAAGTTTATGCATAATCAACCAACAGTGTGTTAGTTTTACAATAGGTCTTAATATTCGGTTCATAGAAGTATTAAAGTGGTGCTAATGGCACATTACAGAGCAAGGTGAGTTATTAACCCAGCCAGGCCATCAGGGTACGGGTGGCAAGGTCTCTTTCTCAGAACAGTATTTATGGTAGTAGTTAGATAAATATCATTTTCATATGTCTCAAGGAAGGGTGTCATAGTTCAGATAGGTGAGTTCTTCATTATCCCACAAACAATATAAATAGCAAAGACAAGTTTTATGTCTTAACAAATGCTATGAAGCTTATGAGAGTTCTCCACAAGGTGTGGGGACATCCTGTGTGAAAAAAGGCACTATTTCTCCAAACACATGTACAAGAGGATCTTGTCTTCAGTTCTGATGACCCACGATTTCTCCTCTGCTCTCCTCTGAGAAAGAGGTTAAAACCACATAGACACATACATGCACACACACAGTCTCAGAAATTTGTATGTATTGTGTGTTTGTGTGTGTATAAATATATATATATATGAAATGGATATACATACATATATATGTAAAATTCAGCAACCAGAATATGAATAAAAATAGCTTCAAGTAGTCCTTGGTTTATTGTTTTGTTTGACTTGTTTAATACTAGTGGTCTGAGAAAAAGAGAAAAGTTAGTTTGGTCACATTTTAAAAAGAGTATTTTTCTTTTTGGCAGCTTTAATGACATTTATTCATGCACGATTTCTTACGAATGTCTTGGAAGACTGAATTAGACATCATGCTGCTTGTGGTGGGGTTGAGACTTTTCTGATGATTTTCCAGAAGTGTGTCTGTTGTCTCTTGTTCAATGATCAGTAGGTAGGAAGCAGCACAGAGGGATTATGATACAGCTTTAAAGTCTGAGAAGAAGAGAACTAGGAAGTTGTTGAAAAGCCCCAGGGACCATAGGAATTGTATGGCTATTGAGAACTTGGCACACTTGTGTATTTGGTGTAAACCAACTAGGAGTCAGACTGTCATTGGTCATTCTGACATCTTAACAAAATAAAATAAAATTAATTTCTTCTTGCAGTGAAGGACCCTCTGTTGTGTATGATGTACTCTGATTGCTTAATAGAAACAAGAGCTTTTTAATTTTCAATTAACAGTCTACAGAGCCTTATAAATAATTTGGAATAAAGGACTCCATTTCTTGGTTATAGATCCTATGCTGTTATGAAATGCAACTCAAAGTGACAACATGGTAATGAGGATAATAGATAATCTACTGATTCCTTTTTATGTGACATTGGATGTTTACTTAAAGGAGAGATATCCAAAATATTATAATTCATTAGAGTATGCCTAGTACTTAGCATATTACTTGAAACACAGCAAGCAATTAATAAGTGCTTATTGATTAACTGACAGAAAACAATTACTTTTATTCAAAAGTTAAGTCCCACAATAGATAAAGTGTCGGGCCTGAAGTCAGCAAGACTTGAGTCACTAGAATCTACCCTCAGACCCTTCCAAACTGAGTAGACCTGAGCCAATCAACTAAACCCATGCCTGCCTCAGTTTCCTTATCTGTAATATAGAAATAATAATAGCACCTACTTCCCAGGGCTGTTCTGAAGATCCAATGTGATAATATTTTAACTGCTTAGTACAGTGTCTGCCACTGTGATGAAGGTGACCAGACAGGCCTCCCAAAGAAGGGGAGAAGTGAGTGAAGTCTTAGAGGAAGACTGGGAAAGGAGGGGCTGGAGGGAAGGGAGCAGAGCCCACCAGGGATGGGGAGAGTCAGGGCAAAGACAAAAAACCAGAAGGTATGCTGGGCCAGTATACTCTGCTCCTTTGCTACCAGTCCACAATCCTCACAAACAAAAGCACAAGAATGAGAGGAGGATGCCCAAAGGGAAGGGGTCATGTTGTGTTTAAATCCATGGCTGGCTGTCAGTCACAGAATTCAATCTCGAGTGGTCAGCTTCATGCTGACGATCCTCTGTGGACTTAGCTAGGCTTATGGGGACCACATTCCAAGTGTTTACAGCCTGCTGGAACCCAGACAGTCATATTCTTGTTGAGTAGCCTTTGAGAACCCTTGATCATTTGCACACTGCAATGAGGCTACAAAGTAAGAATTTATAGAGGGAAATAAGAATCATATGACTTTTAGGCCATCAATAAATGTTAACTTAGCAATCAGAATTCTAAGTGTTAAGATCCTTGGCAAGCAAAGGGACAAACATAATGCAGAGAGATCTGAATCATACTAATCTTTACATTCTCACAAGAAGAAACCAGAAAACAGAAGCTGTAGCTACATTAAAGAATGGTTCACAAAAGGAGTTGGTGAGGTTGGTTTTATTGTGTATACAAAGGCAACAAGAAATAGTTGATAAGATATTGGGTCATCTCATATTGTACTGTTTCCCAGAAGTATTTTCAAAAATATCACTATGAAAATAAGAATACCTAACACACAACCATGGAAGAATTTAATAAAGCTCACTAAATTAAGACAGGTTTTCCTTATTCTTCCCAGTCTTGATTGACAACTTTGCCTGTATTCCAACATATCTAGGCTGGTTTCAATCATGTCTCATTTTATTCCTTGCCCATTGTCTAGATACTATGAGTACCCTTCTTTGGTGCCCTCCCCCAACCAGCACTACACTCTATTTTTTTTGCAGGGCAATGGGGTTATGTGGCTTGTCCAAGGCCACACAGCTAGGTAATTATTAAGTGTCTGAGACCGGATTTGAACCCAGGTACTCCTGACTCCAGGGCCAGTGCTTTATCCACTATGTCACCTAGCCACCCCTTATACTCTATTTTCTATCTGCACCATTAGAAAGTAAGAAAGACAAATAACCAGGAACAGAAGGCATTCCCAAGAAGGGGAAGGCACTAGCATCTATGGAGGCTCTGGAAAAGTTTAATGCAGAAGGTGGAATCTGAGCTGAGCCTTAAAGGAAGCCAGATAAAGTTAAGAGATGGGGTGAGGAGCAGGAGCACTCTGGCATGGAAGGAAGCCAGTGTCAGGGAGATAGTCGATATGATATTCTATTCAAGAATTAGGACATAATTCAGACTATAGATTGGATTGAGAGGAGTAATATGTAAAAACACTGAAACAACAGTGAAAGGACAGGCTATGAAGAAGCTTTAAATGCTAACCAGGATTCCGGAATATTTTAGTAGCTGTGAAGACAATGGATTGGAGAGATAAATGAGGAAGGAAGACTAATATTTTAACTGTTTGACAAGGGCTTGAAATAGGGTTCCAGCTGTATGAATGGACAAAAGATGTATGGGAGAGAAGCTGAGAAGGTAGAAATAACAAAATTGTCAATGGATTAGATATGTGAGCTGAGAGTGAAGTGAAGATGGCATCAAAATTGTAAGCCTGATTGAATGGGGTAAGGGTAGGGAGTTGGCACCCTCAATTGTAATAGGGAAATGAAGAAGGGATGTCTTGGAAAGAAAAAAGAATTGAGTTCTCTTTTAGATATGCTAAATTAAGACATCTAGTTTGAGATGTCCAAGAAGCAATAGGTGATGTGGGACTTCAGATTAGGAGATAACATAGGACTGAATATTAGCTCTGAGGATCATCTGTAGAGAGATGACAAATAAACCCATCAAAGCTGATGATGTCAAGTGCGTTAGTATAAAGGGAAAAGAGAAGAGGGAACAGGACAAATCTTTGTGAGTCACTCATAATTTAGGGAGACATGGGGAAAATGAAACTCAGCAAAGGAAACTGAAAAGAATCAGTTAGACAGAGAGGAGGAAAATCAGGAGGGAGCATTGTCATAAGACACCTAGAGAAATGAGATTATATCAGGAGGAGAGGATGATCAATAGTATCAAAAGACAGAGAGGATGGTGAAAGAATTAGGATTAAGAAAAAAGCCAGGAGATTTGGCAATTGAGATGGCCCTGACAAGTCTGTAAAGAGTAGCTTTAGTTGAATGATGAGGTCAGAACATGTCAGAGGGTTTAAAAGTGACTGAATAGTGGAGGCACCTGCATGTATGACTTTCTCTAGGTGTTTAGCTACAAAGAGGAGGAGAAATAAAGGATGATAATTACCTAGGAGAAGAAAAGAAGGAAAAAAGGAAGAGCTTTTTGAAGAGGGAGAGACATGGGCATGTTTAAAGGAATAAGTTAAAATGAATCAATTATATAGTCAGATCATCAATACAGGGAAGATTCAAGGTAATACTAAACTACAAGAAATAAAATAAGAAAAGGGAATGGTATGCAATGATAATCTCTAATCTGACATACTGATACAATACTAAGGGTAGATAAGGAAAAAACCAAGGAGACAATAAATACATGAAAAAAAATGGAAAAGATCTGCAGATTTTTTATAACAAATTCATCTCCCAATGGACAGCAGAATCAGCATATTTAGACTCATAAGATCATGATATGTATGTAAAAGTAGTTGAAATACCACTAAAAAAACAAAAAAGGGAAAAATTACTAGATTAGACCAAATATAAACAGAAGAAATCAATGTAGGAGGAGAAACAATTTCTAGGGTGTTAAGGGTTCCAATATGAAGGAAGGGAAACTACCAATAGGTTAAGGGGAAAAAACTCTTATTTTTATATTTTACTTTATTATTACCAAAAAGTAACCAATATGTTAATAATAGATTTATAGACTTGTCCATTTAAATAATAGGGAATATTATTTAAAGGAATATTGGATAATGGAGAAAATAATGGAATAATCTATAAATGTATCAAAGGCATCCTTGTTATGCAAAGAGTCAAGTTTTCAAGTTTTTGCAAGCACGATAGGTTATATCTTTATCAGTACACACTAAGATGTAGTGAATTTAAGAAATTTATTGGGCTTATTTTGGGCCTTAAAAGTCCTACTCTAACAAGTTGTCTTCCATGAAAGATTCCTTTAAGAACACACACACATCCACACTTTTGAGGGAGGGCTAAAGGGTTCTTGTGCCAACTCTGTCAAGAGTTAATAATCTGGGGGCTGCTAGGTGGTGCAGTGGATAAAGCACAGGCCTTAGAGTCAGGAGTACCTGGGTTCAAATCCAGTCTCAGACACTTAATAATTACCTAGCCATGTGGCCTTGAGCAAGTCACTTAACCCCATTTGCCTTGCAAAAACCTAAAAAAAAGTTAATAATCTGTTAGACAAAATGAAACAATGCATGCCCCAAGTAACCAAATAGGTCAAATGTCAAAGGCTCATAATTGAGGACAAATCAAGTTCTAGTATGAAAAAACAATGCAGACAGTCAAAGTTCCAAAAGAAAGGGTAGGGAAAGGAAGTAAGGCAGGAACATTCAGGGAAGTTATAGACAGTAGTGCAACAGAACTGTAAAACAAGCCATAAAAAAAAAAGTATGAATAAACCAGTCTTGAGAACCAGGACCAAGATCCAGTCAGAAATAGTATAAATGCAAATTAGAGGTGAAAAACTCAACTAATAATTAATGAAGTTGGAAAACTTGTTCTTATTTTCACATTTCTGCCTCTGAAGTTGGTGTTTTGACACAAAAAACCAGATTGTCAAAGCAATGAGGTTCTTAGTAACTTTGTCTTGCTGTAGCTTGTACTACAACATTTGTTGTATGCTTCCTTGTATTATTGTTCATTTATATGCCTTATTTCCCCCTAAAGGACGGAAAATTTCTTGAGGGTAAAGATCACTTGCAATCATTTAATAACCTTGTACCCTCACAAAGAGTATCAATGCAAGTCAGCGTGTTGAATGAATGGATATAAACAACATGAAGACGGGGGGGGGGGGGGCAAGCATTCAGAGGAAGGCAATGCAAGATGACATTAAGTGGTCTAATGGATTAAGTATGAGATTTAGAGTCAGGAAGATTTGAGATCAAATTTGATCTCAGATTACTTACTTAGTTGTGTGTGATGCTAGGCAAATCACTTAAATTGTTCTTGGTCTCTGTTTCCTTAAAAGTAAAAAGAAGATAAGAATACCAACTACAGAGTTGTTAAGAGGATCAAAGGAATTATCATACATCAAGAGTTTGTGCTTTGAGTCTTCCCAGAACCACTTTCCATTGAAATAATAATGCACTGGTTCTTTTTGCCCTGAAGCATAGCTTGGTAAGCTATATCTGCCACAGCAAAAATGTGGAGTTCAAGTTTTCCCATCTCATCGTTATTATATATTCTATCATATTTAGGATTATAAATAGGAAGAAACTGAAATGGGTTGATCATGATTAAAATGTTACCAATAAATATTTCCTTCTTTAAACGAATTTCAAAGGTTTTCCAGAAGTATTTTCTGATTCAAAAAAGGTAAATTACATAAATCATCATCCTTCTGCTGTGGTTGAAGAAGGAAACCTTGTTCCATCATTCTTCATTCTTCGGTAACATGCAGCCAGGACTGAAGATTACCATAATGAATTGTGCCATCAAAATTTTTCTCTCTTAAAAGGAACCAGTAAATCCTCCTCACCCCACATTTGTGGTCACATCACCATTTGCTGAAGGGGACAATCTGAGGGATTCAAAATCCATTCTTCACCACATTCTTTTACTTCAGTTAGAACATAACATTTTGTTTTGTCAAGTTGGAGTCTGTTAATGAGAGAACTGATCACTTCCACAGCAGTTGAGTTTTTTAGCTGGAATTGGACAATAGCTTGTGCCTCTGAAATCGATACAGTATAAATATGTAATACATGATCATCGTCCTCACAGCACTGTCTTCCTCAAAATCATTTAAGTTCATTTTGGATGATCAAGATCATATCCCATCAGAATTAATAATGTATATATTTAGAATTTTTTCAAACAGTAGATTCAAAACTGTAAAAAACCAAAAATGTTTCAAGATCAAAGTCATCTCCAATATACTTTAAAATCTTTTATTAATACTTTTTAATAGAGAAAAGAGATCAATCATACAAACCATTCCTTTTGGTTACTCCTTATCATGGAATTTTAAACCTGATATTATTTAACCCAAGTGGGTCAATTTATGGACAAAGAAACTTTTGACCAGAGAGATGAAGAGACTCTTCCAAGGTCATATAAGTTAGTTTGTGGTAGGGCTAAGATTCAAACAGAGGCCTCTAATGTCCCTGTCCTACATTTTTTCTACCATAATCTAAATACATTTAACAATATTGAGTATGCATATTCAAAGCCTAGGGATATACAGAGAATATGATTTGGTAACTATAACTTTTGTACACATTTAGATATAAATCAAACTGTGACAAGTCATTTGAAATGGATTCACAAGTCAAAGAGGAAAAAGAAACAAAATATGATCCTTGGATCCAATTGTATTCCACTTGGTAGTCTCTTTAAATTACTATTAAAATGAATCTTTTCTCAATATTGACTATACCAAGTCCAAATGAATATGAAATTTAATTTTAAAGTTAGAAGCCAGAAAAACATCTAACTCCCAAATTCTTAGTGATTTATCATAGCAAATTTTGTCTGGAGATTTACCAACTGTATCTAATTTATCTGATCTAGCATCAGAAAAAT